>NC_090182.1:26455273-26667773 GCF_024679245.1 Pseudorasbora parva
TTGTATAAACAACCAGATTTAATGGTAACTATACATATGCCACGGGTTGATCACACTCACCGACTGCCAGAAAACAGTAGATTTTTAAGGCCTCAATATACTTGAAACAAAACTGAAGAACGAACTGATGTGTAGACATTTCGAACAAAAGCAGGCAAAACAAAGTTTGTTTGGAGCCTGTTTCAGGATTTCAAGTGAACTCTGGGGCTCTGCTAGCCTTACAAGCCAGACCCACATCAAGATGTTTGGTCTGGAAACTCACCATTGACAGGGCTCAATCCGAGGGGCGGGATAAACGGTTGTCTTTCAAACTCCCTCTGCACGCGATAGGATAGCGCTACACCAACCAGAGCAATGAAGGTGAAACAGAGTGATACAGTTCGGTATTTGCTATGTTCAAGGGAAAAAGGACTACTGTCAAATAAGAATAAAGAAAATAACAAATAAAGAAAAAATAACTTAAAGGGGGGGTGAAACACTCAGTTTCAGTCAGTGTCATGTCAATCTTGAGTACCTATAGAGTAGCATTGCATCCTGCATATCTCCGAAAAGTCTTTATTTTTTTAATAATTATATAAGAAAGATGCGCTGTTCCGAGTCTTTCCGAAAAAAGCTGAGCGGGTGGGGGCGTATCGTGTGAGCGTAGCTAAATAATGACGTGTGCGCGCTGCTGCTATTGTGTTGAGTCGAGTGCATCGTAAAGCTGTGTCATCCCTAACAACGGGAAAAACTTGACCCAGAGGCTGCAGTTGAACAGGAGCAGCAGCAAAAACGACTAGAGCAGGACGTCTCTATGTGGTACAAGTTATACACTAACTATATAATATGCTTAGCGACTTGTGTTATTTACATATTTATACTTGAATTATATCGTCGTATTTTTGTCTTTGAAGGTGTACATGTGAGAAGTGCAGTTGTGCACGTGTGTGTGTGTTTACGCGTGGTTTGTGTAGACAATTGTAAGCAGACTGGTTTTGCACGGCAGGCTAAGTTAGTGTTTACATAGAAAGACACGGAATAGTAGCGCATTTGAATGAAGAAGCGTGCTTATTTAGTTCAACATATTTCCCCACTCTTTGTGTATTGTTGTTTGGAGTGCTTTTACAATACACAAACATAAAGTTACACATATAGTGGCCAGCTAAACAAATGTACACGCACTACACATCGCATGCTCCATTGATCAATTTCTATATATAGTAATATATATAGTAACTATACGTGATCATGTTTGGGCTACTTGATGAGCATAGGCAAAAACACAGACATTTGAAGCAGTCTCACTCACCGCCCGCGGTTCTAACGTTGGGACCTTTATCGTTGGGACTACTCCATCATTCAGCATTAGGCGATTGGAAAATCCGGCGTCGAACTGGGCCTTGTTTATAAAACAGTCGGCACCGAAATGCAGCGAACAGATATAAACATTCGCGCAACTCAGTTGCTGATCCGGAAAAGCAAATTCCATCCACTGTTGCCTTAACGCGGGGTTTTTGGCGAATCTGTGCAGGACTGTCTTGGTCTGGCAACCAAAAACACACTTTTTGATGTCATTGTTAATTGTGCACATCACCTGTGCAGCGCAGCCTACGAGCCAGCGCTTTGATGGGCATAGGCTGTTACTTTCGCTCTCTCCCTCTCTCTCTCTCACGCTCTTCCGGTAGAATTGTCCGTACGGCCCATACAAGGAAATTCCGCCCCCATTAACGTCAAGTGGACGCATGATCGCAAAAAACTTGCCGAAACTTATGACTAACCGGAAGTAGTATTTTTGACAAAGAAATACTCCCATCAAACGTCCACCTTAACTTTTGAAACTTTGTCCATGTTTAGTATGGGATTCCTTGTCTTTAACAGTGTAAAAAGATCAGTACGCATGAAACAGCATTTCACCCCCCCCCCCTTTAAATACAAGCGGCAGCACAATAAATACTGTCAAGCAAAGATAATAATAAAATAATAAAAATAACTAATAAAATAAACAATGCTTTTCATATTTTTTAGGTAGGTCAAACATTATTAGTTTTTAGGTACAGAAATTGAATAAAATTGAATAATCAAATGTAATATAACTCCATATTTAACTGTTTAAATTAAAAAGTAATCCTTATTAAACTTACAAAAATATTTAATCAAGAGCAGTGAGTGATGTTCACTTAAATGCGGACTGCTGTCCGTAACTTTTTTTGTGTTCAAGATTTACAAAAATTATATAATGAGAATGTACAACATTAATCAATTTTCCAAACCGTGTTTTTGTCTTACCCTAAATAATTAAGGTACACTTGTAATAAGTGTTTATATTGGAACTATTTCAGGTCAGTAGGTACCACTGCGGAGGAGTCCCTGTGTGACTCGCCATAATCATAACAGACAGAAGTAGCTCCGGCTACAATGTTCTATCGCAAGTCGCCTGCAGTTCTGTTTATTAACTGCTAGAGCACAAAAAGTTACGGACTGCAGCTTTAAGGCATATATATAGACTATGTCTGCTTGGATACTTATTGTTGACATACTTTTGTGTGAGTTTGTCCGTTCAACTGCAAAACATGAAAGAGAACTCAATTTGTGCAATGTGAGACGTGTGCAGGCTTTTGGATGAGTGCACAGAGACAAATCTTCCCACAGTGTGCGCAAGTTCTCATTCGCGTCTTCTGGCACTACACATGGGTGATGATGGAGAAAATGACTGCTCATATTCAAACATCTACTCACACACATTTAACAAAGTTCATGTTATAGGTGCTTCATCAGATGTGAGATGAACCACGGTGCAGGTGCGGCACCCCCTGCTCTCGTCAGAAGGCATGGGAAACACTGTAAAAAGTGCTATATAATAACGTGACATGACTTTACTTCACTGAAGTGTCGAATTGCAGAGCTCATTCAAGCATGCTTTCTTAACGTCTTTTCTATTGTGTTTATGCTGTTATTGAGAGGAAGGCACACAGCACATATTTACACATTCATTTAAGCGTTTCTCTCAGCAGAGTGGGTGGCATCGGGATGTTTGCTAACAGTACATTGCTCCAAATACCCATTTAAACTACTTTTTAACACTTAAACGAAGAATGAAAAATAACTTTGCTGTGAATATATTGGGGCCTTTGCGAGTAATGACACTTTGGATAGAAACTTCAGCCATAAAGCACAGAGGGGTCAGTTGTACCAATTTTAGACAGAGGGGATGAAACAATTGTGGTGTCAGGTCAAGACCTTTGACCTCAATTCTAGCAGATGCCTATCCCCATTGAGACCTGTCATTGCTAGCATATGTGCACTTTACAGCACTGGAACAAATGCTGATGCAACAGAGACAGTGGAAATTAGAGATATCCACTCTTGGGTTCTTAATAAATGCCTTTGTGGGTCGTGGGAAATTATCTATATTGCAAAGTCAGCCATATAACCCTCCAGTGTTTTTGCTCTTGGTATGATGTTATTCTGTAGTAGCAGAATACTAATCATAACTGTAAGTTAATTACTCTCTTATCAGCCTCACCCACAGCATGGGACAATACTTACAAAATAAGCCTTCTAACCTTAGCATAACAGCAGTCCATAAATCACTTGCTCTTAAAACACTTTTCTCTCTGTCCCAGAAAATTATTTTAGGAACATTCCCATATGACTTCTCAAAGCTAACACTTTTTTTTTTCCAAATGACATATTTTCTCATCCAGCATTTGGTCTGTAAAAAGAAAAAAATCTATTTGATCAACCACATTGACTAGCTTGTTGATTTGAGCTCAGATGTTTACTTTATTTAAAGCAGTAAACTTAAAAATACTCAGAGAAGTATGTGACTTCTTAGATAAAGCTAAAAATGTCTACAAAAGTTACACTTGTGTTCTTAAAAGGTGCTTTGGAGTGTGTGCATCCTCACAAAAGTTAGAGAAAGAGAAAGTCGCCATGACTTTGTCCTGGCTGTGTAAGTAAAGCTGCCATTAATGTCACAGCTGAGCTTTTCTTCATGAACATTTGGATAATTGTTGCCCACATAATACCGTCGTTCCAACCATTCATCAGTAAGAATTTCAAGGACACCTCTGGAAATCAACACCCCTGACTTGGTCTTTAATCTTAACTACTGTTATTTTGTGGCACAATGTGGACCGTGTGGGAGAGTCACATTGGAGCTAAACACATGGAAACACTTAAAGGGATAGGTCACCCAAAAAATGAAAATTCTGTCATTAATTACTAACTTTGAGGTTTCTGAACCACACATAGGCAGAAATGCAACTTTCAAGGTCCATAAAGCTAGCAAAGACATGTTAAAATAGTCGTTATGTGACTCCAGTGGTTCAACCTTAAAGGTCCCGTTCTTCGCGTGTTTTCGAAGCTTTGATTATGTTTACAGTGTGCAATATAACATGAGTTTATGTTTCGCATGTAAAAAAACACAGTATTTTTCACACAATTTGCTTATCTGTACAGCGCTGCTTTCTCTGTCCTAAAAACGGTGTGATGATTTCCTTGTTCTATGAAGTCCCTCCTTCAGAAAACGTAACGAGTTCAGATTGGGCTAGCGCTTCCCGTGTTGTGATTGGACAGCAGCTTAGCGCACTTTGCCCGCCTCTTACCATTACGGGGAGATGCAAGTGCTGAATGCGGGCTCTTCTCCACGTGGGAGAGCAACAAGACCACACCCCCTATTTTGCGTGTTCTTGTGGGCGGAGGGTTAGTCAACAAGGGTTAGGGTTAGAAGTGCAGAGGTGTAGTCCAAACCTGCCGTTCGCTGTAGGCTTTGAAAGGGAACTTCTGTTAAATAAAATATCTCGCTTGGCATTGAACTTTGAGCTTCATAATTTTACAGGTATTTTTTTATGCTCTTACAGCAACATTTCACACTAACTAAAGTTTGAAAGATGGAATCGTGAAAAACGGGACCTTTACAACCTTAAAAACCACTTATCCCTCCCTGGATAACTTTCTATTCACTATACATGCGTGTTGTTCATGTTATATGCAGTGTTGCCACAGTTACTTTGAAAACGTAATCTGATTACTGATTACTCCTTTAAAAAGTAACTTGGTTACTTAACAGACTACTTGATTTTAAAAGTAACTAAGTTACGCTGTATAGCTCAATATAGAAATTACAACCGTTTTTGGCAACACTCACTTTATTGGAAGTGCATTTTTAACAGTAACGTCAATGTATCTGCTGACTAGAGCCCTGCATTTATGCCCGAGCCCGACGGGCCCGACTTTTTTCTCTGTTCGATTGGCAGTTAGGATTGAGTTTGCTATTACTGTTTGTGGAAAATGTTAGAGGGACTGAAAAAAAATATATACAGAGAACTTAGACTTAGGACAGTTATCTTTTCCTAAAACTATATATGTCACCAATCACGGAAAGTAGGGACACAAGTCGGTTCTGGGGCAGTTATTCTGATTCTAAAAGTGTAGTCTACAAGCTTTTCAACGATGTGTAACACATGGAAATCTGATAATATTTGGAGAAGTGGCCATTTGAATGTAGGCATTAAAAAAAAGTTTAAACGGATTGTGCAGTTCTCACCTGCTGGGAGTGACAATAGGGCTAATTTACATCTCATTTAGATAAGCCATACCCCCTGCAAAGCTCCCCCCTGTAAATCTGCATGGTTGCATAGCAACGACAGACACAACAGGAAAAATTGGACAATGACACCCCTAGAATCTCTGAAAAACTCTCTGATTTCAACTTCAAAATGTACGCTTTTTAAAATATACCAATACTGCTATCTCAAACACAGAGAGGCTTCTTCGTGATCTCAACTAACAGATTTTGCTAAAAAACGAAAATCACCTAAAAAAAAAACCCTGCTTCTTTCTTGTTTTGCTCGAATGTAGTGCTGCCGACTTATGTCACTGGTTTCCGTGACGGGTCACATATACCAACCTGATCACACATAAATGCGTATAAATAGTACAAGTGTGCAATGTCGTGGAATGTATATGCCAAAACTCATTTTGGCGTGCATATGATATGCACTTTATGGCGTGCATATGACACGCTCTCTTGGGTAGGTAGGGTAGTGGGGTGGGGGGTTCGTATGTATAATACGCCATAAAGTGCGTATCATATGCACGCGAAAAACAGCGTATCATATGCACGCCAAAATGAGTTATGCCGTATACATTCCACGACATTGCACACTCGTACTATTTATACGCATTTTTCATGAGATCCTAGTTCTGGATTCCATTTTTTCATTTGAACAAATTCTGTGAGTAAATATTGTGTAATGTATTTATAGTCTATATTTGTGTGATATCTCATTTACCATTATTAAATTGTATTATGTATATTAGTGTTTCTGCATATAACCTGCTCTCTGGAATATGGGATGGTCATTGAAAGACCTATATTAGCCAAATGCTAATCAATATTGCCCTAACCAATCATTTAGGACATTAAATGTAACAAACCAAAGTTAAATAAGTGGTCTGTTGATTTAATGCACAATTTTCTCATTTATAAAATAATATAGGTTAAAATCATTTAAAAAATGCAATGTTTTGACACATTTTTAGTGATTATTATTGGGCTAAATTAATTGACAAGCCATTTGCAGAATAGTGAGATCATTTTGCAGATAGATGTTTTCATAATGTCATCCAACTGGTGACCCCATTCTTCATTGATCAGGAGAACACTGACCTCCATGACCTTTTGCTTCTGATTGGACATGGAAAATATTGATTCCCCGTTTGGAAATCTATACCTCTGTTTAATGCAACTAGACCCAGCATAAGAAATGTCTCAGTTCTCATGAATATAAATGAAGGAGGAGACCAGTAATCCACACAGAAGTCCTGTCTTACTACAACATACATACAAAGATAATGTACACAATTAACTATTGTAAAGCATTTTGTACTAGATCTTGTCTCGGAAATTGCACACAAAAATTCAACATAAATTCTCAAACAATATATTTAATCAAGATTCAAAATGAAGGTTTTCTATGTTCTATTCACTAAATGTAGTATATAAAAACTAAGCATTATATGTTAAGCACACTGTGTTCAGCAGCATTAAAGCTGTTGGTACTAGCAGCATGTTATTTCAGAGAATGAAGACAGACTTGAAAGGAAATAATTACAATGTGAGAACATGAGTTCCAACATTAAATGTTTTGTAAATAACTGCCACTGCAACAATTCAAGCATTTAGCCACAATAATACCCATAACTATCAACATTGTTGTCCACCATAAATCACCATTTTAACATGTTACATTACAGTAGCTGTCAACTCAAATCTAGTAGATATTATAGGTGAATTTTTGTTTTGTTTTGTGACTCTAGATTTGACAGAATCTGTGTAAATTAGCAGAGATGTTTGAGCATCAATGCATGAATAGTGAAGATTGAAGGGCAAAGCGAGGTTAAAATCAGCTCTGACAAACTGCAAACCCAGAAGATCCACTGTGCTCAGATAAACCCCTTTAACCCACACATCTTGGATTGCCTCTTTTTATGCCTGCTATCTTCTTGAATTCTCCAAGGTGACTTTGTAGATTGCAACCTAAAAATGCCATCATTTGGGGAGGTAAACTTCATTCTGCTGGAAATCCAGCTGCTAAATTATTTGTTATTCAACCCCCTCCAGTAAAACCTTTACATTTTTTCCTTTTGTATAATTGACTTGCCCATTTGAGAGGAACTGGGAGTTGTTGTGTATGTATTAAATAACTAAAAGTGTTTCTACATTTTGAGATTCTATGGGGTCAGAGGTGGGACCATTGTTCAGAATATTTAAGCAATAGTCTTCCATAACCCTTGTTTGATGTGTAATTTGGTTAATGAATTATGATTTAACAATTGTGAAGCCAACACTGTCTGTTTAAAGCTCTGGACAGCGTTTTAAGAAAGTCTGGTCAATTACATTTTGAAATGCGTCCAGCCGTCGCTAAAAATAGCAAGTATGGATCCTGAGACCATCGCCTTCTGTTTCCTTCCACACATTGCAGCAATAGTACAATCCGTCAGGTGATAACCACAGTCTGATGTCGTTTCTAGCAGGGACGAAGTGATTCAGTAGGTGTCAAAAGTGGAAATAAAAGTAGGCTATAGGCTACGTGACGAACTTTACTTCGTGGTCGAGTTTTCTCATCGGTCTTTGGCATCTTTTCGTCGATTAAATAGGTAAGATAAATTATCTTTTATCGGTGTCAGGGCTAAATTTAAGACCTTTCAAAAGTCTAGCCTCGACATTTAGTATGTTTGGCAACTCCAAAGATGCGTTTTCTCGGTGTTCTAAATCATTCAAATGCATCAAATAATTGTATTTCCTGGTAAATAACCATAACTACTGACGTATCCGTTCACATTTAAAATATGATGCGTGTTACAAGTATTAGGCTACTGTTTACAGTTGTTTAAAAAAATTAACAATGTGTTTATTGAGATATTATGCAGATAATATATCCTTATAGTGCCTTATAAAGTAACATAAATGCCTGAGCTTTCTTTGTGAATATTATAACACTTTGCAGTGTCCACTTTGTTAATGAAGTCTGCAAAATATATGAGAAATGTATAGAAAATAGAACAAGTAGCCTACTTAGTTTTACTGTCTCGTAAAATTAGTATTGCAGCATCTCTCTTTCTTGCATGCATCTGACTTAATTCTCTAGCTCATTCTACTGTAACGGTAGAAAACATATATATATATAACAATTAAGGTACATTTCTATAATGTGCAAATGTTTGATTTATTAACTTGTTGTTTTCTGCTTAAAATGTAAATTTTCAAAATGATTTTCAGAAGCACAACGTTTTTAACATTACATTTTTATATTATAATTATATTAGGCAAAATTTCACGAGTGAAAAGGGCCTATATTTGGCCTAAAATTAATGATAGCTAATTGGAATTCAGGGACAACGTGTAGCCTACTTTACTTTAAAATATCAAAATGTTTTGGATACAGTGGGTTTTAGTTCCTTTACATGTAGTGCAGGTGCTATCTCGTGTTTGACTCAATAATATCCTGTTGCTCACACTAATTAGCCTACGTGTTTTACATCAAACCCAGTTTCTGGCAACAGGCTGGTACATGTGCGAATATCTCTCTTACAGTATCAAAAGGTGGTTCCTCAGGTTATTATATCAGCGTTTGCGACCAATGTGTCATAGCTGACGTCAACTGACACTCGGTGGAAGCCCCTCTCCTTCCCTCGCGCTTTTTGTTCTCTGGTTTGCTTCATTCGCGAGGTTTGGTCTTATTTTCATCACCTCGAGCTTCATGCGGGAGCCGTTTTTCTATATCAATGTGCATTAATGTAGGAGACAACGTGGAAGAGATAAGGTGAGATAACCTTGTTGATAACAAAGAGCACTACGCGAAGGTCTGCGCTTGATTGTGACATTGGCGGACTTGTTACTAACCACGCGCTTTGTAAATTCGACTTCTGTTGTCTGTATGTTTAACTGCACTGACGGCTGTTGATAAATGTCGATAGAAGGTACGAGAACCATCACTTTCTCTCTGATGTTTTACTTAAAAAATGTAGACTACTTTTTGTTTATTCACAATGTTTTTCTTACAGAGCTCTTATCTCCTCACCTGGTACCTTTGTTTTGGATTTGCCAAGGATTTTCTAAAGCGTCAGTGGGTATACACGACTGAAGGATTTCGGATTTTAATCTAAATCGGGATCTATACATCCAAACTGGGATCTATGAGCGGAAAAGTGGCTAAGTCTAAAGAAGAAAAGGATGCTTCAAAGGGTAAGAAGAGTCTTAAACGCCTCGATAGCTCACCGTGCATCACAGAATTAAAGCGACCGTGAGCTCATTCATCTCCCACTCGTTGCATCGTTACCCAATTGAGACAACATAAAAGCATTACTGGAAATTGGCCTAAATATATCTGAAACGTTGGTCTAGGACAAACGTTTATGCTAATATATACACAATAATACAACATAATGAATGATTAGCAGGTCCGCCGAGTAGGAAAAACTGCCGCCATAAAGATTGAAAATCAGCATGCCATTCAGTCTTTTTTTTGTTGCGGAGATGAACTATTGAGCTGTCGCTTTAACGTAGCCTGTAATAAAAACAATGCTTAATCTGTTGAAAGTCCCTTTTATGTTTTCTTCCTTGCACATAAGGTAAGTAGGAGTAACTATTCAAATAGGCTATTTATCACATTTGCGACGATCTGCGCTGTGATGACGCTCAATCGTTTGTTTGGGTAGCTACTGCGCAAATGACCTATTGCGTAAAAACGAGCTTCTGCATGTCTCTGGAACAGCCGCGCTTTAGCGGGATGTAAACTGGCCAGCCATTGCCATGGAGACAAAGGGGCTACAGGGTTGCCAAAGAAACCTCCGCACGATTAATTGATGTGCATGCTGTCTGCCTATGGGGTTTTTATTTCAGTTTAACGACATGAATATGCTGTGGTCCTTTGTTCCGGCTGATGAAAACCAACAGTATAATAGTCTGATAAACCCTAACTTTATAGCAAGCAACTTTAGAACATATTTCACGCAATCAAATCTATCTTGCCCTAATAAAACGTTTTGTAGAGTGACTTTCCATCTCATAGATCTTTCTTTTGTGAAGTTTAATTATTTGATTATTCCATATAGGCTTACTGATAAATCTAGTGTTGATCAGAAGCTGAGTGATAACTTTATACTTAATAATGGAAACTATTGTTATAACAAAATATAAGAAAAATAGATAAAAACGTGCATGAAGAAAAGATAGGTAGAGAAGAATTAACAGACAGACCATAATCTTGGCATAATGGAAATTGAAGCATATCCTTTTGTTATTGTTTATAGTAAATGCACAGCAGACTTTGTTGAAAACCGACAGGGCTTAATTTTTCTTGAGCTTTTCTTAATTTTTTTTAGGCAGCATTTGTCAAAGCATTGTACGTGACTCATTCACTCAGCACGTCGGCTTTCATCTTATTTGTTTTGAGCTATTATGAAACACATTGCAGTGGCTGCCTCTACAACAATAAAACTTTTAGGATTCCATTTACTTTGGGATTCTCCCCACCACTTATTCGTTTGTTAGTTACCCTAGATTTAACATGTGAAAGGTTTTCTGCACTCTGTATCAGCATGAGCAGTGTTGTCATTGAGATCCTTTTTGTTTTTGTAGAAACTGTCACATCATTGACACATTGTGTGGTCACCAAATACACTGTTAAATAGATGTTGGCATTTGTTGCATTAAGGGTTATTTCTACTTAAACTTAACTATAAAAATGCTTTTATCTGGTGTTGCCAAATGATGTCAGGTTGATCCAGTCATATAAACTGATAATATTGACTTAAAGCAGTTAATTTAGATCTTAGTAGTTAATTTACAGAAAGTACTTTAATCACAGATTTGATTACGTTGTATTGGCATGACTATTGGAAAAGTGCCAAGGTGTAGCGACAGTGTGCAAGCTTTTGACACATTGGAGTTGTATTGATCACGTTAGCGATGCAAGTTTGAATCTGGCCTAAAAAATGCCCACAGATTGCATTCCTCTTCTCTCTCTCTCTCATTTTTTCCCTGTTTATCTTTACTTTCTCTCTAATAAAAGAGCATAAAACTCCAAATGAACAATGTAAACTATACTCAAAGTATCGAGTCTATTATGATTTTAGCCATACGTGTCTTATTTATGGCTTGATAAATGCCAGTCTACCCTAGCACTGTAATTTAGGCCGGTGGTGCTGAAAGCTCAAGGGCACATGCTAATTAGCTGGAGGATGAATGCCACAGGCTCTGGACTGGCTGAGCAGGGCTCACAAGTCTTTTTATATTTTTTTGCAGATGAATTAATCTCCAGGTCAAATGCAATGCCAAATCAATAGGCACCCAGGGCATAATTTAGAGAGGCTTCATTAATCACAAAGCAGCAGATGCTTTAATATTTTTGTGCCCTGGTCTGACACCTGTGCCAATCTTTTTGGCACGGCAGCACCCCGACTGCTTCACATCCAAATTCACTGATGGTGTGACTGAAGGTGAAAAAAAACATACTGTCTTGATCTGGACCCAAGTAAATGAAATGGCTGGATAGGTCTTGTGTATAAAGAGCTGTTTTGTACAGTTCTGTGTTTCAGTAGATTAAATGCTGAGTTCTTTAAGTTCCAGAATTATAGTATCACATAATTAAGCAGTTTCACAAAGACAAGACTGATGTTTACTGTTCAGACAGTTTTAAAATAATAAGATAATTCGATTTCTACTTTGATAATTAGAAGGGAAAAAAACAATTTATTTGAAATGGAAATATTGTGTAACATGTAATGTCTTTATAGTCACTTTTATTCAGTTTAATATGCTGGGGTACTCAACTGATTTCTTTCTTTCTTTCTTTCTTTTTTCCTTATCCCAAAATTTCTCCATCAGTTAAGGTAGTTTGCTTCCACATTTTAGTGCTTCGATTTAGTGTGGAACAATTCAAACACAGACTCTCCATTATCACAGTGACCCAGTGTTGTTGTATTAAGTATTTAATTTAGTAAGCAGATTATGTTGCACAATTCTCTGCCAGAATCGTAATGATTTTTGAAGGGTCTGATGTTTCTATAGTAAGTGTTTTGTGAAGGCTGTGTAAGGACAGTGTGATTCAGGACAGTACACATTGTAGTCTACAGCTTCCTCAGCGCTGACAGAAATCTCAGCGTGCAGCCCTAGAGCAAGACTCCATCTGCATTAGAGAGCTGTCACTCTGCATCTCCGCCTTGCGCTCTGAAATGTTTGGGAATGTCGCTGGCCTGTCTCTATAGCTGTTCCCTCCACATCGTAAATGACGGCCGTGCTGGTGAAAGCAGCACGATTAGTGCTTTCTGATTGGCTGGCCGTTTCTCGCTTTAGCTTGATCTCCAGCTCCTCACAAGACCCCATCGCTTGTCATAACAGCAGCCTTAAAACATGCCTGAAAAGAAATAAAAAAATGCAAAATGCAAATCTTGGTTTTGTTTTGTTTTGGAGAACAGTCATTCTATTTCAGAGTGCCTCTTCTTGATTTGGCAATTTGTCTGAACCGAGCGTTATGCTTTTTTTTCTTTCTTTTTTTTAGTTCTAGTGGGATGCATATTAATGCTGGAATTGGTATTCAAGCAAATCATAATTATGTCACCTTCATACATATGAGAGCACAAAGTAGCCAGGTGAGTCATCTTAATTAAATGCTGTGACCTTAAATTCTTCAAATAACTTTGGTGATGTGAGTGGAGCAGTAATCTAGATAGTTCTGAAGGTGACTGAAGGGACTTTGGGGTCTGAGCTACCCTCTTTTAGTTCCTGTGGAAATCAGCTTTGCTTCAGATGGCAATTTATAAATTATAGGTCACATCGCTCAGATCAGAAGGTCTGTTCTCTTTTTCCAGTCTCAGCCTCAATGTGTAGGCCCACTCGCTGACCCACTGATGCATATATTGCTCTGATCTGGCAAGGTCTTATCTGACTGGCTGTCTTTGTGCAACTTCTGGAAGTAAAGGACACACATGATTTTATAATCTGCCTGGCAAGTCCTATTATTACATTCCATCTATTTTATTGGGATATGTATTTTAGGCTAAATATCTCCTAAACGACATATAATACAAACATGACATAATTTTTTTTGACCAGCCCTTTTTTTACTGTTAATTTGTCATTAGAATAATTTGGATGTTTTAATATGTCATGCCAGTACTGAGTTCACAAAAAAGTTTAATTTATAAGAGAAAAAATAATTGATGAGAAGTAAATGGCAGAGAGAAAGAGAGGGAGTGTGACCCTAAATGGTCTATTGTGCTGGAGTTTTCATATTATGACTGATGACAGCAGTGGCCTAGTGATGGTTGTAATGGGATTTATGCAGCAATGCATTTATGGGGATTAAAACCCAATCAGTCTTTCTGTGTTGTGCATGTAGGCCAGTGCCGCACATCCTCTAAACGGAAATATTCAACCTCTTCAAGTTCCTCCACTCCATTTAGTTATAATGAAGCCTTTAATGGTGAGGATATTCAGCAATTTTGTATTTAATATTTTCCTATCTGTATCTGGTGTGTTGTAGATTTCTTAGAGAACAGTATGTCGGGTATTATTTTCAGGTGAATCATAATCCCTGAAATAATCATGATCACAATCATGTCTTACTGATCTAGTTATCTGTATTATATTGTTGGTTCTTTCATTACACTAATGGCTTGATTCAGGGACAGGGTTTTTTGTAGGTGTGGGATTACGTGGCAATTCAGGATTTTGGATTACAGGTCTGAATGGAATTGTTTGAGATTTAGAAATGCTTTTTCATGCCATTTGTTGATCTAAAGATAAGCTGCTTCTTTTAGTGTTATTTTTGTACAATGCACCTTTTATGTTGCCCTTTGAGTTTTGATGAACAATTGGGCAGTTCAGAGGACAGTAACATCATGGAATTTTTGCAGCAAGACTTATCCACAAACCATTGTGGATTGCTGTGTCACAATTCAGAGGCCGCATTCGAAGGCTGTTTGTTTTCTGGGCAATGATGGATACAACAGATGGATCCTTCACAGCCTACCCTACCCCAGAATTCTTTGCGGGCTGGTGACAACATTTGTTTTGAGAGAAATTGCTGGATCATACTCAAATATATAATATACAGAGCTGTATCAACACAGAAAACTCCAAAGGCATGCCTTCAGTTGAAGAGAACCCAATTATATATTATGAAATTGTATATAAACGAATTTTATTTAAGTTTCATGATTGTTTTCCCCATTGATTTATCTACACTATTTTGATCAAGCAATAGTCCTATTCAAAAACATTTTCCAATTTTTTTTGTTATTGTTTGATTGAATTAAAATAATGCTAATATATTTAATGAGAGAAACCAATGGCTACCATTTTTTCATCTGCAGAACAAAGTAAATATCCACCCACTGAATGTAGCCCCTGAAAAATGGTACATTCCCCCTCAGTTTGTAGCCCTGGTGACCACTCTGCCTGCCTCTTATGGTTTTCATGTACAGAAATGGACCTAGGTGAACATTTTTAGACAAATTTGTTTTTGAACCTTGTTTTGTTTTCAGACATTTGTTTGTAACATTCAAAAAAGTCCAGTACAAATGTTACAGTTGTGACAAGAAAAATCATCCATATAGGTTAGACGTCCTATTTAACATCACATGACCTTCGCAGGCTTCAAAGGTGTGGACTTTAAAGTCTGTCCTTGGAAGGATGCAGCCTCTGAATTGGGATGCAGCTAATTAGTTTTCACATTGATTGTATGCACAAGCCATAGGTGTGCTGGCCTCCAGACAAACTTTTTGCCTTGGTTGCACTGGTGCACTAGCACAAAATGTAGGTGCGCCCAAAAATTTCCCTGGCTCGCGCCACCTTTAACACCTTTAACACCTTTAAATTACATAATATATGCAATTACACAGGAATTAAAAGGAGAACAATGCTTTGAACATTAGCCTACTATTTCCTGTACACAGGAAACACGCACGCGCGCCCTCGGATCAGTCGGACGTAGTGGTGTACAAGAGGTAAAAACAATATAAATACTGTTCGTTTTCTCACACAAACCGCTCTTTTCGTGTCTTAGGCCATCAGTGTGTACTTACGATGGGGGATTGTTTAATTTGGATTTCTCTGTGTATGCTCTTTGAGGTGGTGACCATAGACCTGCATTATGTGAGGCACAGACAAGAACGGTTTGACCTAAAATGATCAAAATGAAGCGAGTTTACCCGCCACAACTCAAAATCACCCGCATTTGGCTGGTGGAGGGTGCTAATTTCCACTTTCTTATTTGCGAATCAAACATTTCTCCACAAAACTTAGTTCACGCTCTAACGAAATGCCCTTTTGCGCGCTCAAAATATGATCTTGTGTGCGCAGAATTGTGGCAGAATAGTAAGCCCATAGCTGAGCGAATACAATGACGTTAGGTGAACCGGTCCGACCTAGGAAAAGTGTTAGGTGCACCCTTACAATTTTGGCACATGTGCGACCAAATGAGTGGCACTCTGGAGCCCTGGTGTGCTGAGTCCAGAGTGACCTAAGGTTCTAAGCTGCACTTAAAGACCAACTGTGCTGAAAATCTAGTTTTTAATGTTGTTTATGTCTGTGTGTTGTCTTAATAAGCTTTAAGACAAATCATCTGAAAATTCATCAGTCAACACCATTGATGAGTATTTTCTCCTTAAAACTGCAGTGAACCAAAGAGTCTCAAACTGTCTGTTTTCTACCGTCACAAACGTAACAATCCCGTCAACGTGCAGGTCGGAGCTTTTCCACAGTGAGCATAAGAACATCTTCAAGAAAGGACAGGCAAAATCAGGTACCTATAGCAATATAGCCGGTGAATTATGTATATGATGTATTATGATGTTATGATAAATTGTCTTTCTGACTATCATGTTCAAAAGCGTTTCTAGGGATGCTGATATTTTGAAGACAGTCTGACTGTACTTGTGTAAATTGTATTGAGATGGTGAATAGAAACATGGCTTGTAACATTAGCGACACATTATTAGTTTTATAACTTCACAACTTTTACTTGCACTGATATAGCAACATTTTAATTTTACTTTTAATTGTCCTCTTTCATAGACAGTGCTTTTCCTCTTAAATTTGTTTAAATTCTTCATATTGTTCAATACCGTAATATTAAAAACAATATTAGTTTGTTCAACTACCATCATGGTACGGACCCCTGGTGTGCTGCTGGCAACTAACAACGAGCTCTTGGTTGTATCTCTCGTGGTCATTTTTTTTTGTAATTTGTCATCTTAAATTCTAGAAAGGAGAAATTCTGCTCAGATTTGTTGCATTTTTTGTGTGAATTTACAAGATGTAAAAGCTTGTCTAAAAGTTGTTCAGTGTTTTTTTATTTTTCGGTGAACATTCCCTTAAAGGTCCCGTTCTTCGCGATTCTATATCGAAAATATATATATTTTAAATAAATTATTATTCTCTGACAGGTTTTATAACCTGTGACAGAAAACAAAAGAGATTTGAGTTTTGATTTGGACTCATTTCAAAAGGCTCAGTCTTGGACTCTGTGTGAACATGTCTGAGACAAACCAGCATAAATGCAGTTGTTTGTCTCAACAAGTAAAAACCTTGTGGCTGTAATGGAGAATGTGGTCATTTTTTTTTAGCTGAAAACATAAATGAGTTCTTAGACATCAGACAGGCTTTAGCTGCTTCTAACAAGGTCACGCAGTACATTCATAATACATCTTAGATATGGTATATGTAATAAAACTTTCATTCGACTCTTGCAGTTTAGTTTTATTTTTGCTCCCCAGAGCAAGAATAATCCTTGCAGCTACAGAAACACTACCAAGTGCATAATTACTGTGACGCTGTTTCCTATGTGATGTCCAGTGATCCGTGTCACCTGCACCGACAAATATTTTACCTCAGTCACGCATGAAATTTCAAGTATAGTGGCTGTGGTTCAGTCCTAAAACCATCACGGCACATTGTTGATTTATGTACATGTGTCAGTGACACCCTGAGCTGGCTGCTCGGCCTCTGTGAATATTGTGTTCTGTTTAATTACACTTCCCCCAGGCCTGAACGTGGCCGCTTAATGGGATTTAATTTTCAGCTGTAAAGCCTACGAAAGACAAGTTGTTTGTGAATTAGCGGTCAGGTTTCTCACTCAGTGATTGACAAGTTCATCGTTATCAAATTAAGGCAATGACTCTCGTCTTTGCATTTCATATTAAGGCAATGACTCTCATCTTTGCATTTCATAAGCAACAAGTACTTGGTAGTGGTTTAAGATGCCTTGTTTTGGTTCTCACTGGTTAATGTCAAAAATGTAATTAAATATGCACTTATTGTTTCAGAGTAAAACGTGGCACTGTTCTTTCATATACGGGCAATTAATGATATGGTGTTTGCACCTTCTAAGAGTTGCTTGGTTCACAGTAAATGCTGCTTTAAACAAACTTTTGCACGAGTTTGGGTCGTTTATCACATGCCTTTGGAAATGCAACGTGACAGCCATCTTCACAAACTTGATGTTTTAAACAAAATAGAATTGTGTCTTTATGTGGGTGCATGTAGGGGCTTGAAAATATTTTTCAATACAAAAGGGGGGTCCAACAGGAAAAGGTTGGAAACCACTGGTAGGCCTATAGAGAAAGGAAAATATCTGTAAGAGCATTTGTAATTCTGGTTACCCCAAATTAAAGTTATTAAAAGACAACAAGTCAAGTCATTCTTGTATCATTAATGAAAATTCTCATTGGCCATTTGGTTCCAGCTGATTTTGTTTGTAGCGCAGGGCTAAAGAGCTAACCAAGTGTGTGTGTGTGTGTGTGTGTGTGTGCGTGTGTGTGCGCATGTGTGTCACATGTTAATGGTCTGTTTCCAGGTATAGGCTGTTGAGGATTAGTCATTGTTCTGATCATGAACAAATTAAAGCTGGCCAAATTACAACAGGGAGGTAATAAAGCCTAACAGGGCTTGTGACGACACAGACTGCCCCTTGAAAAGAGCATTAGGGGTCAGTGGAGGAAAAATAATTGATAGCAGTTATCTGTGATGGATGTAGGGTGTACCGCTTTGTGCCTGAAATGGCTTGGGTTAGGGCCATGACAGTCTCTCAGACACAAAATGGGGCACGTTTACCAATGTTTATAAATGCAGTATGGATGGTTTCTGATTACATATAGACATCTATTCTTTACATGTAGAGTGTGTTGAATCTCTCAGTGTCTCTCTTTACAATTTGTTCAGTAGGAATGATTAGAGAGGCCTGCGTGCCTTCATAAAGTCTCAATTAGTCCACAGTTTGACACCATTCTGGCCAGAGCAAACATTACCTTAATTTGTACTCTTAGGGTCTGGCACCACTTCCAGCAAGACTGCTGTGGAGGTAAATACTCTGCACTTTCTGGCTGGATTTCTATTTTCAAGACTTAAAGTAGCATTAGTAGCTATATAGCTTTAGCTTCAAGCAGCTAAAGTGTAGGCACACTTTACTGTCCATGTCCAGAAAGCTAATAAAAACATCATCAAAGTAGTCTATATGTGACATCAGTTAGTTAATTAGGATCTTTTGAAGCGTCAAAAATACATTTTGGTACAAAAATAACAAAAACTACGACTTTATTCAGCATTGTCTTCTCTTCCTTGTTTGTGTTCAATTCTCAAATAAAGATTCAAACGGTTATGAATCAGTAAATCAATCAATGATTCGGATCGCCAGTGTCACGGGATTTCAGCAGTTTGGCACGCGATCGAAATCATGAATCAATACGCTGATTCATGACCGTTTGAATCTTTATTTGAGGATTGAACACAAACAAGGAAGAGAAGAGAAGACAATGCTGAATCAAGTCGTAGTTTTTGTTATTTTTGGACCAAAATGTATTTTCGATGCTTCAAGAGATTCTAATTAACTAACTGATGTCACATATGGACGACTTTGATGATGTTTTTATTCCCTTTCTGGAGATGGACAGTATAGTGTGCCTAAACTTAGATACGCTCTCTGACTAAATATAAAATATCTTAAAGATGAACAGCTCTTACTGGTGGGGAACGACATTAAGGTAAGTCATTAATGACATCGATTTCATTTTTGGGTGAACTAACCCTTTAAATGTTGTGGACTGGTAAACACTTCAGAAGTTGAATGTAATTTTGTCATTGAGATCTCTATTTTTGTTTTATAAAATGCAGAAGATGGTCTGTAAACGACTTTGAGTGTGCTGTCTAAATTTCAGATTAGCTGGTCATCTGTCACAGGACTAATGCATGTGCTCTTTGCATCTCTGATTTGAATGCTATTGAACACATTGATCACTGGGGTTACGCGATCAACATGGTTGTTGCATTCGATTGCTGAAACACATAGTTCTTCCTGTAGAGAGGTGGAGTCCGCAGCAGACACATGGCTTGCAATTAGATGTATTTTATTTAAGTCCAGGGATACTTCTTTAGGCTGATTGCTGTGGCAGCACTTTTTTTAAACTTCTCATTTGACTTTCCAGTAGTTTATTTCAGGTTAACCCAAGTGCAATCACTCTATTTTATTTCCTTTTGGAGTGATTTAAATTCCACAAGATTTAAAGAGAATGCAATGAATCTCCATCTACCTTGTTATTGTGCTATAATGACATTTAGATGAGTGATGAGCTCTCAAGTGCTTGGGGGTTGCTGTTTACATCGTTTCTCAAATGTCTGAAAAATGTTGTAGATACTCAGGCTTTTGCATGTACGTATACCAAAATTATTTTGTGTACACTGACATCCACTTCTGTGTCTTCAAGCTCAGTCTTATCTATGACAGACTCATGAAGAAGAATGGAAATAAAAGTGAGGATGACAGCTTCTAAAAATAACGTCGCTCTTGTTCTCTGAAGCACACGATTTCACAGTGACAATTATGAGGTGTGTGTGTATATGCTTCAGTGTTAGAAGGAACTCACGCACGAACGCACGCACGCACGCACGCACGCACGCACGCACGCACATGCATCTAGTTCAATATCTTTGTGGGGACTCTCCAAAGACTGCTATTACTAAACCTACCCATCATAGGAAACAATCAGCATCTTTACTTGCATATAGTTTATTTTTTTACTTTTTTTTTCTTTTTTTTTTACTTACATTTGGTCCCCCGACAATGTAATATAAACAAGGACACACACACACACACACACACACACACACACACACACACACACACACACACACACACACACACACATTTTACTTTAATCGAAAACAGAAACAGATGTTTTGAAAAATGTTATGGATGTTCTTTCCATACAATGAAACAGTGAATGGAAATGGGGTCTTTCCATATTTTCACTATATTCCAAGTCTTCTGATGCCGTACATTAGCTTTATTTTAAAATGTATGTTGTTGGTTATTTATTTTTTCTCAGCCCAGCATCACATATTGCTTCTAATCTTTTGGTTTCTCACTGAATATAAATGCATACTCAATTTTGGCCATGACTTTAAAGTAGCTTAAAAAAATACTTTTTTTATTAGATGTCAGTTTTAGCAGTATATGTTTTAATGAATCAAAATATCTTTATGGGATGAGGGCTGTCGCTGTGCTGATCTGTAGCAGTCTCACTACTATACCTCAAGATTTGAATGAATCGGTCAGAAACACTAACATTTTTTAAAACATTTCTGTAAAAATGACAGTTAAAACGTCCTTACCATATATGGTGAAGCATTGGTTTAAAACTTATATTTATATAGCTGCATCAGAAAGCTGAAAAATGCTATTTCCCAGACAGCATAGGAAGACAACTACGAATCCAATGATCATTTCACATCCTGTCCACTGAGAAACCTTGATCTGATTGATTTTTGAAGGCAGCATAGACGTAACCTTCCCTGCCTATGATATCTGGCAATCATGTGCACTCGATTCAGTGACATTGAGCTAAAAATAAAAATATGAAAACTGCTTGGTGCCCATGTTGTGACCAACTTTTTGTCTATGTAATAACATATTATTCACATTTAGTGTAGTAATGCAACGTGTGGTTTTTGAAGTAAAAACTAGGAATTTACATAATTTAGGTTAAAAAAACAACAGCAATATAAGGCCCTGTGTGGACTTTTTTAATTTATGATAATGTAGTGACAAAAGGATGGTGGAGAATTAGAATTTTCAAAGTGAAAAGTAAAAGTAGAATGCTGCAGATCCTAAGCATCATTGAAAAATATTTAGTAAAATGTGCGGTCATTAGCCGCTGCTCCCTGTAAGCGCAACAGTCGGAAGTGAAAGCGAAAGCAAAAATGCAAGCAAGCATGCATTCAAAAGTGAATTATTTTGTATTGATAGAGGCACTTGTTGTCAAATTTAACATTTCCTTACTGTGACATCCAGTGGTTATCAGTACATTTTAAGGTAAAAGCAGATTTTGGTAGGTCAAGTAGATTGGTATATTTATTTACATTATAAAATTTGATGAAATGTTTGTTTATAAGCTGTCCAATATACAGGCAACAATACACCACTCCATAATCCTGAAACATTGACAATGTATTTTTTTCTTTGAATTTCTGGCAACCACAGCTGGCTTTTTTTGACCATAAATTTAACAGTAGATTACACAACATTTTTTGTTGTTGTTGTAAAATTGACTTGTATAATTGCATTTTTGGCAGAAACGATGCTCTCTAAACAGTCCCTCTTTGGAGAGCTGTGACTGTCAGTAAATGCCCAGTGACAGAGACTGAAGCAACTGATTTCATTAAGTCAGGCCCATTAGCTTGTAATGAAGTGCAGCATTTGAAAGGCTGACAGGCTTGTGCTATAAGCCAAGCACACAGTTCAAGAATGACTCTTGTTGTCCTTTGATGTTTTGAGTCAGTGAAGAAGTCTGTGAAAGAAGTCCCAGAACATAGCTAACATGCACCCATTGCAGATGCTCTTTAATGTCCAACTTGTTAAACACAATTAGCAGGGCCCTGGGTACAAACCATCTTGCTGGGCCCCCGTACCAAATACCATAGTGATACCAATGGGTGGGGTATTGCATTTTTATTATTAAAATAACTTAAAAATGTATACAAAATAAGCCATTTGTACATACATTCTATACAAATGTTAGTGCATGTATATGTATGTAGAAAACTGACTTATATGGGGCCCCCTGGCTCGGGCCCGCTCTGTACACCCCCCAATCCATTGAGAGTCTGAAAGTCTAGTTCAGATGTTCCTGACAAAGTGAAAGCACTTCAGTGCATTAGCATGTCTCTGACTGCTGTAGTAGTGTGAGAGGATGTGTGTCTGCAGTTTTGCCAGCAAACTGAGCATGTCTTTGTTTATGTATTTCATATCATCCATTACCTCCATCCTCCTGGACTATCAGCTGAATGTCGCAGATGTCTAAAAGCAATGTTTGGCAGCATTCTAGCATTCTGTCCTTCTCTCTTAAAGTGATTGATCACCCAAATATAAAAATGTCATCATTTACTCAACCTTGTAACTTTTAAACTATTTTTGTAAATAAAATGAAAGTCAAATGGTTCCAGCATTTCAAAACATCTTATTTTGTGTCTACAGGCGAAAGTACGGGTTTGGAACGACATGAGGACAAGAAAATAATGGCAGAACTTTAATTTTAAGGTTGACTGTCCCTTTAAGGCTTGTCCACGGTCCCAGCAAAGGGATCAAGGTTTGGCGGATTAGTATGGTCTTGTATTAGCACCTGCTTGATACAAACTATGGCAGTATAGTATTCCCCCATTAGCCATGCAAAAGTATCTGTATCAGATTGTATTTTGGTAACATGTAAAATGTCTACTGTAAAATTGCCTATATTTAATCGTTACAGAGGCACTTAAAAGTATTGAATGGATTTGTATTGTTTCCTGGCTGCTTTTACCGTCACAGCCCAGGGTTTGGGACTGTACATGTTCTTGTGCTGTCATCGTAGCCAACAATTACATAATTTTCTTGCAGCTCCAAAATGGTTTGTCACATGGCATTCATGTCTCAGGTGACTAGTTCAAAACAATAGTGTTAACACACTGATCCAAACGAAACACAACAGCTGTTTAGTGAGAACAAATAGTCTGAAATAGTCTTTAGAAGAGTGTGTAAAGATGTATTAGTGATAGTCATTGGGTTCACTTATGTGTATACTCTGAGTAAAAAGCAATGAAGCCTCACAAAGCAATGTGTTAACCAGGCTTCCACATAATTGAGCCTTTGCTGTGCTCTGCATCTCTGTCCCTCTCCATTCTCATTCCTGTCTCCTCATCCTAGAGGGTGTGGGATGATTCCTGGTGAGTCCACAGGCTAGATACCTGTTTTGCACTTCTCGGCTTTAGATCGGTCTGACGCCGACGCCTACATGTTGTCAAGGTGGAGGCATTGATGCATATTTGTGCATAATATGATGTGTAACAAAACAGTGCAGCTTTAATCCAAAACCAGAATGTCCAATCCCCTTTCATGCCTCCTTGTTTCATCTCCGTCAGCACCTCTTTTATTAATAATGCAGCCTTGCACTTTCTGTTGTCTGCCATGTTATGTTCTTGTTAAAAGATCCAGCACATTCTATATAAAGACAATAATTTGGCACCGAATGCTGTAAAAAGTGTTGTTTATGCCAGTGCTCTGTATTTAGAGGGACAGTGTTGGTGGATTTCTCTTTGGAGTTTAATGACCGGAGATCCCCTCAGAGAAAAGACAGCTTCTGTGAGGAGCCACACCACAGGACACCGCTTGACACAACTGGAGCTCTGCACACACACACAACACACACATACCTACAGACTGTAAAAAAATATGGACGTAGTGTCCGTGACATCACCCATAGGATTTCAATAAGCCGTGTAAAGTAGAGACGAGCTGGCCGTTGCCATCTTGGCAACTCGTCATCACGAGTCACACCCAGATCACAGAAAATGGGCAAAGAGGCGGGATGTGGGCGGACAGACAGCGGATAAATGGCTATCCACCTGCCACTCAAAGTAACCACATCCTTAATTATGCAGAACTTTAAAGCTTTATATAATGTAAACAAATGAGTTATAAAAAAAAAAATCACCCCCCCCCCCCCCTCGCAGTTGTCATGAAGGGCAAAATTAGACGTATAGACCAAAACCACAATTTGTACCAGGCTGTAAACATGTTTTTTTCTGCTGTAAAGTTGGGAATTTTAGCATGGGGCTCAATGAGATTCTGCTCCCTTCTGGAGCCTGTCCCTAGTGGTCAGTTAAGGAATTACAGTTTAATTGATTTCCGTATTGGCTTCAAGAGAGACCGCGGGAGGTTGCCGCTTGATACCTACACATGCTTTGCATATCTCCGCATACAATAATCGTGTATTACATCATCAGTATTTGAACATGTTTATTAAATATTCTATATATAGGAATTATTTCATATTAAACCTTATTATCATTAAAGGTGCAGTATGTAATATTTCAAAATTCAAAAATACTGGAGAGTTGTTTCCCCTGCCCCCTCTTGCTTGGATTTGGCGTTTGAGGTTTTAATAACCTCATCGTTCATAGAGATGTTTTCATAGAGAGTTCATTTTTCTATGGATGCCAAAGTCTTTTTAGGTTGAGTAGAATCTATGATCTCTGATCCATTTTGTTTGCTTGCTTTCATGGCTGCAACACACTCTCCAACTGGCAACCCCGGGTGTCAAAATGCTATTGGTTAAATTGGCAGTGGGTGGAATCCCACAGACCAAAACAAAAACTATATTCCAACACGGAATGCACATTTTAAAGTACAGTCCCTGACAAAAGTCTTGTTGCTTATCTATTTTCTAGAAATACCTGATATTAACCTGACTTTTAATTAATTAATTGGTGTTAGAAATAGCTCATATGAAAAGCTAAAACCCTCCCAAATGATGTTTAATGCACTGAAATAAATAATTTTCACAGAAAAAATATTTATAATTTAATCAAGACAGAAAGGTCAAATTTTGGCAAGACAAAAGTTTTGTCACCTATACAGAAATGGAACAAATTTACTGCAAATACAAAAATATGTCGGCAAATTAAGTTGTGGTGCTGTGAGATCCAAATTTAATATCTTGTATGACTTCCATGAGCTTGAAGGACTGCATCCATGCGGTTTGGCAAGGATTCATACAATTTATTGATGAAGTCATCAGGAATAGCTAAGAAAGCAGTCTTGCATGCCTCCCAGAGTTCATCAATATTCTTTGGTTTCGTCTTCCATGCGTCTTCTTTCATCCTACCCTACATATGCTCAATGATGTTCATGTCTGGTGACTGGGCTGGCCAATCCTGGAGCATCTTGATCTTCTTCGCCTTGAGGAACTTTGATGTGGAGATGGAAGTATGCGATGGAGCACCGTCCTGCTGCAGAATTTGGCCTCTTTTATGGTTGGGAATATAAGAGGTAGCTAAGATTTCTTGGTATTTTAGACTATTGATGTTGCCTTCCACCCTGCAGATCTCTCGCACACCCCCATACTAGATGTAACCCCAGACCATGATTTTTCCGCCACCAAACTTCACTGTTTTCTGAATCTCGGATCCATTCTGGCTCCAGTAGGTTTCCTGCAATATTTGCAGCGACTGTGGTGTAATTCAACAGAAGATTCATCTGAAAAATCCACCTTCTGCCACTTTTCCAGCGTCCATCCTTTTAGCAGGCTGTGGGCCTTGACAAATGCCACACGGTTTTTCAATTGTCTTTTGTTTAGTGCTGGCTTCTGGGCACTGATTCGACCATGGAGGCCATTTCGAGACAGAATCCGACAAACTGTTCTGGTTGACACAGGGACTTCAGGTGACCAGGTCTTGTGGAGCTCTGCTGCAGTGGAAAATAGGCTGGCCTTGGATTTTTGAGCCAACAAACGGTCCTCTCGAGCAGTTGTCTTGCGGGGTCTGCCTGACCTGGGCTTGTCAAAAACGTCTCCAGTCTCTTCAAATCTTTTTTTTATCCTCTGTACTTGACGCTGAGACACATTAAAGGTGTCTGCCACATCAGCAGTGGATCTGGTCTTCAGCCTCTTGATAATCAAAACCTTAGTCTCAGCGTGAATCTTAGGCATGTTTGCAGAGGTCTAGTTGCAGTTGATGTGAAGGTCTAGCGTACTGGGGTTCTTTTTATACACACTTGAGACCTAATTGATCCATTATTAGTCACATGTGAAGCTCATATGACAAGGCGACAACACCTATGTCTTTGCAAAAATTTAATCAATAGGCTTTACCAAGCTGTGAATATTAGAATACTTTTTGAAAGTTTACTGAAACATTATCACAAAAGCTGGTGGGATTAAAATGAGACATTTCTTTAAATATCTTGATTAGAAATATATTTCAGCGGCACTTTAGGTCAATTTGCACACAAGCGACACGACTTTTGTCAGGGACTGTAGAATAACTGGCTGTAGCATTGTTTTTTTTTTAGAGAAATGTACTTACTCTTTTTAGGAACATAGCATGCTTCCTAAATATCTGCAAACATATTCTGGTATTTGTATGCTTTAGTATACACTTTACACTTGTGTGAGTCTGGTGTTTTAATAACATGTACCGATTCCCTGTTCAGTGCATTGATACACTTAGAATTCATTTAAAAGTGTGAACTGGAACAATGTAGTTTTCAATGTAGCGCTTAATTTAAGAATTTTGCTTCTGCTGTTACTGAACTGGCTCAAAAGAAGAGCTCTAAATCTGGTTTAAGAGTCTGATCACTGCACATGTAGCTCAATGGACAGATGGCCCTTCTGCCATCCTGTCCTGCTGCTTTCCTGTACCCCATCTCTATGTTCTCATCCTGTCCTGGCACACAGAAGGAGTAACACTCTTTGGCCCCAACAGCCCTTTCCTATATTTATCACAGTTTCAAGCTCTTCTTTAGCCTCTGGCATACTATGCTGCATGCCTACACATTGTCTCCAGGTGACCTGACCTATATGAGCTCACCGGACGTTACACTAATTGCCCTGACATGATACTATTCTAGCACGTTCTCCACATAATTATGTTGCGCTATCTGCTGAGCTTGAGAACAGGACTTAGCTTGAACGACAGCGTGTGACATGTAGATGTCGTGAAGCAATCTGTGATCACTTATGCTGAGACAATGGACTTGATTTATTCAGAGGCTGAGGTGGGGTACACGAATGTGCAGGAAAGGTTATTTTTCCAGCCTGCGGAGAAACTGATGACTTTTCGCACACGCTGGCTGCACACTGCAGTCAATGAAACCTAAGGCTGTTAGAGCACCGCGCCGCGCCACGTGTGAGAGAGGGTGAAACGAGTGATAGAATGCAGCTCACATCTTCATGTTTCTGTTTCACATCTTGCTCCTCCTGTATGTTGCCTGTAAACAGAAGACGTGGCAGCAGTTCAGACTGCTTGTAGTGTGGATGTCTCTCTCTTTGCTTCTCTCTCGACTTCCTTCATGGCAGCATCCACTCTAAGCTTGTTTTTGTCTGTGCATGTTATAGCACATACATAATATTTAAGAACCTCACACTCTTGCATCACCCATATGAAGGATGTATTGTAAAGGTTATTATTATATTTAGATATATTTTAAATAGTGTAATATGTAAAAATTTTCAGTAAAATATCCAAAAACCACTAGGCCAGTGTTATATATTTTGTTCGATTGAGTACGTACAATATCCCAAATGTTTCCAACCATTTGTAAATCAGAAATCAGAAAATTGCTATTTTAACCAAGGATGTCTGAGGGAGTTGCCTGTCAATTGCGTCATATCTGCGTTACCCTCGGATTCCGGTTTTATTTGCTGGAAACGCTTTACTCTCTCTGCAGTGTGCAACAATTGTCAGCAGCAGCTGCTGAGTGAACGCACAAAGTAACGTCATAATATCTTTTTAAACACACTCAAATGTAAATGTATAATTTGATAAACAGAGCTGCGTTGCATCATACTAATGACCGGAAAAGTGGAAATAGCGCCTAGGACTGTGGCATAATAAAAGTCCCGCTGCTCACAAGGCGTGTTGCGTTCGTCTTATTAACAATCGCTCCCGTGGCCTTGCTCAGCTCTACAACACTCAGTCCTGCTCTGCTTCATTCTACAGTAACATTAATAATATCATCCATGAACATAATTTCGGCCAGAGTCCTACCCCGATTATTTTCCACTGGCTCAGAGGTGAAGACTACGTCCCAAGATTCTGCACTCAAACTTGGCGTCATCAAACCACGCCTTTTCTTTTTATTAGGCGCCCGCTAGCGGACGGATAAATTACATCTTTAATGTCTCAGGTGTCTCAGTATTTCTGTCACGTGTCAGATCAAAATTCCTAACAGATCATTTAATATACCATTTTGAAAATGGCAATTTTTAGATTGGAAAAAAAAATTGCTGTTTTGTGTGTCTTCTTTAAATGCAAATTAACTGCTTCTCCCCACCCAAGAGGGTGGAGTTGTCACAGCTCGCGAACATACGAATGAAAACAGAAACACCATTTTGATCATGTCTATTGCGGACACCTCACATGACATTGCAGTTCTTTATCATCATGAAATATTATCATCTGCATGCTTTTTAAAGCCTTATCACTCTCAATTTCAGCACACACCCAACGCATGTGCACAGACAGCTCAGCTGGATGTTGGTGCGTCCGTGAGTAGGCTATTAAACTAGACTAATTCTCTTTCATGTTTTATTGCAATTAAACTGTCAAATGCACACAAGGTTATGTCAGAAACACACAAAGTTCACATGAAAACAAAGAAAATGTCTGTGCACGTATGCAGCAATTACACACTGTAAAAAATGTACTGTAGAATTTACAGGAATTTACTGGCAAAAATGTTGCCAATAAAATCCTGTAAAAATGTTATTTATTGCTGTAAAATTGATTACAGCATAATACTGCAAATCAGTTTACAGCTAATTAGTGTATGTGAAATACAGTAATTTTTAGTGTTTTTTACAGTAAAATTGAATTAAACTTGTATTTTATTTTACAGCAATATTTTGTATTTTCACTAAAGTACAGTATTTACCTGGCAACAAAGTTGCCAATAAAATCCTGTAAATATTTTTTACAGCATTGTTTTGTAACTTCACTAAAGTACAGTATTTACCTGGCAACTAAAGTTGCCAATAAAATCCTGTAAATATTTTTACAGCATTTTTTTGTAATTTCACAAAAACACAGTATTTACCTGGCAACTAAAGTTGCCAATAAAATCCTGTAAATACCCCCATAATCTAAGATGATGTTTGTAATAGTTTAACATTAAAAAATAATGAAAATAATAATTTTAACAGTAAACTGTAAATTACTGATTTAAATGCAGAATAAACAATATCTGAATACATTTACCAATGGGAAAAAAAACAAGTCAAGGGTGTTACAAGTAAATATTTATTAAAACTAGCAGCAAGGCAGTGCATTTATTAAAACTGGCATTGCAAGGCAACAATTTCAATCTTCCGAAACTGTTAAAATCTTACTATAAAAATTACATAGTATTACAAAATAACCACAAAGTAACAAAGTAAAAATAACTACAACCATTTTAGGACATATTTTGAGTAGAATATTAACTTTCATTAAAAATGAAAGTCAATCAAAAAGTTTTTATCCTATTGAAATTCACAGCAACGTCTTTTCTTTTTAAAGAAAAGCATTAAAATAAAATGCTAAAATTAACATTATTCCACAAATTCTGTTGTTTGAGCTTATCTTCTTTTAAACTAAGAATATTTCATCAAAAGACAACTTAATATATACATACTTAAAGTTCATTAACCTTCATGAGCAACACATGAGGGTTGACTTGTTCCTCTCTGAGTCCTTTCCACTTGTTTTGCCTCTGTGCTTGTTGTCTTGGCTCCAGCCAGTGAGTGATGTGATTCCAACAAAACATCTGCACAAAAATATAAGAAAAAACTTTAGAATTTTTTCAAAAAAGGAATAAAACTAGCTCAATAAAATAAACGCAAAATGCCACAAATACAATACATCAGCATTTGTTGCACTACTAATGTATGAAGTACTGTTAAATGGTTAGCCCAAAATTGAAAATGTTGTCATTTACTCACCCTCATGTCGTTCCAAAACCATAAGCCTTTTGATCATCTTCAGAACACAAATGAAGATATTTTTTGATGAAATCTGAGAGCTAATGTCCCTCCACTGACAGTCTACACAACTACCACTTTCACTTTAAAGTTAAACGACGTTACGTTTCTAACCAAACGTTATGTATGGGGAAACATATTGACGTTGACAACTTTTACATGTAACTTCTAAATGTCGTGTTAGCAAGATGATATTGATGATATTGCTTATACATTAAATTAAATAAATATAAAAGAGTATACTTCTAGAACTTACCAGGAATTATGAATAATGCCTCTAATCTTCAATGGTTGCGCACTGCTCCAGTCAACATGGATTTCAAATTTGAACGATGCCCGCGCTATCCCATAATGCCACAGCACAGTAAGTTATTGTGAAAACGCATAAGCTACAGAAACAACACCTCCTTCTTGTAAATGAATTACAGTTGACATGGAAATATACATTTAACAACTGTAAAACAATTATTTACCCATAATGCATTGCGAATTACAGCTGAATCTTGTAAAATGCTTAAACAGTAATATTCTGTAAAATTTTGCTGTAAAAACTACAGCAATTTGTTACAGTGCAGAAATCCTGTATGCATTAGATCTGTGTACTAAAGTGTAATAAACAGTAGCCCACCTATACTACTATATATAATATATGCTGTTAATATGAATCAAACAACAAAAGATAAATAAAAAATCACTCGCTGATCTTGACTGAAGGAACTTTAGTAGCTTTATTAAAAACATTTCTTACTTGAACGCTGCTGTTAAATTCTCTGGCGAGGAGATAAACATAGCAGACTCTGTACAGCTCTCTGAGGGCGGGGTCTATGATAATACAGCAGTGTCCATCTAAACCCGTGGTTGGGGCCTGTGAAATGTGACATCACTTTGCCAGGAATCTGCAAATGGCTTCTTCTGAGACACCGTTTATAATTTATGGGGATAAAAAAAAAGGATGGGTGGATTTTTACCATTATATGGTGGTTGTGTACACACACTGCCAACACACATTTATGTTCAAACACCATGTAATTTTCATGAAAAGTGAATTTTGCATAATAGGTGCTCTTTAATGCATCCTTGCTGAATAAAATTATAACTTTCTTAAAAGAAATCAGTAACACTTTAGTATGGGGAACACATATTCACTATTAACTATGACTTTTACCTCAATAAACTCCCAATTTACTGCTTATTAATAGTTAGTAAGGTAGTTTTTGTAGCATTTCAGTTTAGGTATTGGGTAGGATTAAGGGATGTAGAATAAGGTCATGCAGAATAAGGCATTAATATGTGCTTTATAAGTTCTAATAAACAGCCAATATCATAGTAATATGCATGCTAATAAGCAACTAGTTTATAGTTAATAACTTAACCTTAAAATAAAGTGTTACCAAGAAATCTTACTGACCCCAAACTAGCGTTTTTGTGTATTTTTCAAATTTTTCTCTTACGGTGTCAACAGCATCATTTTATTAGTCTCATTTGTTTTTCAAGGAATTTTTAGATGGGACATCTGAGACAAAGTTGATACTCTAATGACAAATAAACCTAAATAAACTAGGGAGCATCAGATCTTTGGTAGTGGCTTTCTATTTTCCTGAACAGCTTTCATCTTTTAACATGTTGTTTACTATAATGCATGACATGCTTGTTTTACCACAAAATGTTCTTGATCTCCTTCCATTTATCCAGCTAGTAACAAGTCCTTTGCACTTCCTGTAATTTGCAAACACTGTTTAAATGCCTGGTTGCCCTTTAGATAGTCCTCCTGATAATATATCTCATAATGACTTAACACTAGTGACCACAATCCTTGTAACCAGTTATAGCCGCTAGATCTTTAAAAGGGCTGAGTTTAATTATTTGTCCCTAAAGAATAAGTGAGTGCTGAAATTTGAGCAGGCCATAATTACAGGATTGCTGCTATTATATATTAAGAAGCATTTCTACACTATTCAGAGATGGAGTTAAAGGCTGCTAAAGCTAATTAAGTTGTTTGTCTTTTGCAATGCATTATCTCCACCCACTTCCACGTGTTAATGAGCTGTTGCCTTCATACTGCTGCTCTGGAAGATCATTGGAGATGGGACTTACACACGAGTGGTCCGGCGGAGGTCACCTTGTGTACGGTGGATCTTTGAGCTCTTTGTGAAGGAAGCTTAGCACTAGCAGCAGGGTTAAAGCATTGTGGGGGAGGAATGTTTGTATGAATGAGTATAATATAATGACTGTACAATTCATAGTGCATGAGACTCTGGGCAGAGGAGCACCAAACACATCACCGCCTTATACTGAGGATAGTCTGTTAGTGAAATGCTGAGCATTATATAGTGTCAGAGAGCATCTAGCTTTGAATAGGCAATTCACCAACACACTTGTTGTTATATGGCTTTCATTCTTCAGGGAGATGCAAAAGGAGAAATTCTGAAGGATGTACCTATGCTTTTTTTTTTGTAAAATGGGCGCTTACACCGTCTCTACACCAAAAGCAAGCTCCACAGGGCGACAAAAGACAACAGAACCCGTTATAATCAGTAATGGTGTATTTATTGCATGTGGCAACACGACAAATCTCCAACAATAAACTGATGCCTATTCTTTTTGTTACATACTTTAAGCATTTGTGCTGCTACTGACATGAAGAATAAATGGCTTTGCAATGGTTGCTTGGTCATTTCCACAGTAGACTTTCATTATTGAAGCTTTCAATCTTTATAAATGATGCAAAACAATGTAAAAGTGGTCCATTTGTTCACAAATGAGGCGTCTTTCATGAACAAATGTTAAGATTTAGGAAATTTTTAAGATATACAGACTTAAAGGGGTGCTTCAGCGCTGGGAAGATGAATCTGTATTTAAACTGGGTCATTAATGTAATAGAAATGTGAAATTATTTTTGAATTTGGTGCCTTCTAGACGGGAAAAAAATATTTTTGTCTCATGGGGATGAAAGACAACAATTCCCAGAATGCTTCGCTCCCCTGTGAGGCCACTCTCAAAGCCACCGCTACTGGATTACTGTGATTGAGTTGGAGAAGACACTACGATTAAATACTGAACGTGTCTGTTCAATATAATGAGTGAGTCACCGTGCAAGTGTCACAGCACTAACACTGCAGCAGTCAGATTACATTTACCGTCATGACTGAGCTGAATGAACTCTTGTGATGAGAGCTGAGGTAAACGCGACTGCCCTTGCGGCATACATTCACAACGCGCATTCAGTCTGGTACGTTTTCAGTTCATGCCTTTGGAAGCTTAACTTTCATATGAATTAATTTGAGAGGTTAAAACACTTACATTGCTCAGCATAGCTCTGTTTACATAAATGCCGGCAGCTGCGAGCATAGCTGTGAGTGTGACCTCTCATCCACCATGTGTGGGTTGAAAACTTGAGAAAATAGCTCCCTCAGCTGGCTGTAGTCTTTAGCCTTTGGCCAAAAATTCCTTGGATGACGCAAACATCAGCAATTTGCATCATCGGAGGAATTTTTCCAGAAATAAAATGCATAAATCTCTTGTCTCAGGTAGGGATGTTAACCGATGACCGTTTGACCGATGGTTGACCGTACGTAAACCGATCAAAGTTGTCGGTTAAAAAACAAAAAAGTGATCTCTAAATTAGGCTATTATAGACAGTGGACTAAACGCTACTACAGTTAGTTTTGTCGTGTTGCAGTCTATTAGACAAAATTCCGCTTAAGATGGGCTTACATTTGGAAATATATTACATCTACATTTCAGTGGTAACACATATGGTGTTGATCATCATCTTTCTTTAATATTGTTAGCACTACCTCGAACTAAAGCGGCGTCTCTTCGGAGCTGCCATTTTCTTAAATGAGCCACGGCAATGTATGAAATGAGCTTCTAACGATAGACAAATGCCTTTATTTTCAACGCGATCAGCTTGTACCCAAACCATTTAGAAACTAAGGAGTTTCAACCGGCTAATGAGGCTCGGTGGTCGGTCAAGAAAATGTTTAGTTTTCGCCATCCCTAGTCTCAGGAGGATATGAGGGGGGGGGAAGCACAATCATTTGAATACACTCCAGGGTTTGTACTGATACAAAGCCATAGGCTAATCACTGAAGTAACCCTTTAAATTTCAATCTGTCGTATGATTTGTATTTACTATGATACTTTTATGGTGTTTTTATGGCTTTTTAGAAGCTTAAATGCTTCTGATTCCATTGTAATTGCATAAAAAGCACGACTATAGCACATCTTTTAACATTTCCACAGAATGTTATAATTATGTTCACAACATTTGAACATTCATGAAAGATGCCTCATTTGTGTTTTTTTTTTATTTTTTTTTGTTTTTTTTAAGAACTTTTACATTGTTTTGCATTACGACATGTGAACGTCCCTGACATTTTACTGCTGTAGCCACTGGCATTTTGAGTATTTCTGAAAGATGTTGCAGTACAAGTCAGAGCTATCAGAAAATTCCGAATTAACAATTTTTAATTAGGAGACCTAGGAAGACATTAACTTTTTACAAGACAGAAGTCTACTTTACCTTTGTACAGGTTTGGAATGAGGGTTAGCAAATAATGACAGCAGTTTATTTTTTGGGTGAACTATCCATTTAAAGAGTAGTAAATTCATGGCTATTCATTTTTAAAGCAATTTCATGGCAGTGCAATTTTTTTTATAAATGAACAGAGCTGCATTGTGACTGTAATGGTGGTTTTTATGAGGAGGCTTCTGATGGATTATTTGGCGGGCGTTGTGTCAAAACGTTGAGAGCTTAGTGAAGACATATCCTCTAGAGTTGACCTTAAGCCTCTTCTGGTACTCCTCCTCAGCATTTCTCAAGACATCTGCGTTCAGCTGACTTCAAGTTTTTCTAGTAGCTTGCGACACTTCAACAAATACTTAAAAAGTCTATCCACGAATCTTTCATTCTTTTTCCTACAGTTTCTGTTTACTTTGATGTCAGTGTCTGTCTGGTCTTATGTTTTGGTGGCTGTATTGTTACTGTACAGTGTCTACGCACCCTAAACATTTGAATTGTAGTATAAATAATAATAGGCCTAAATATAATAAACATAGAATAATAATTAACATTAAAATTAAGGGAAGACTACATTTTAGACCACACACTACAAGTCAACTACATTTTATTTGATGGGGGGTTTTGGTAGGGGATCTAGATAACAGGTAGGGGTGCGCTGGCCCAATAAAGATTGAGAACCACTGATGAAGAGCCTGTTTACAATAAAAACAATGCAAAAGTAGCACAGTTGAATCCAAAAACACATTCTGTGTGAATGGCCTCTTAAAGGCCAGCGTTCAGCACAGGTATTGACCATCTATCCTGCCAGAGATTTCTTGCGTGAATGTGGCTGAACATATGTGGGTGCTGTTCTTCATGTGATTTGTGAACTCTTAATCATTGTTGTGCACATGTGTGCGAAAGACAGAAGGAGAGAGAGATATGAGCACAAGCTGTAGTCTTTGCATCTGCTCTCAGTGTTTTGTAAAAGAGTCGTTCAGCTCCCAGCCCTGTCCTGACGAGTGTCTTTTCAGATAACCCTGTATGCCTACTGCAGCTGCCAGGCACACATGCATACTTCAAAAACATTAACTAAATCTTTAAAATGCCCTGATAAAAACTAAAGTACTCATTTTCTGTATGCCGTTCACAACCCATTTTACTTTCAGAGTAACGTTTCTCAGAATAAAGACCAGAAATGTGCATTAAGTAAATCGTATAAGGGGCTTAAAAGGGGTATAACAAACTAAAAAAGGTAAAAATTACAACAGCAAACTATACATCTGTAAGTTAAAAATCCAAAAACATGTATTTCTGATGATATATATATATATATATACATTTGGAAGACGCTTTTATCCAAAGCGACTTACATTACATTCAAGGTACATTTTTTACATATCACACATGAACTCGGTTGCTGGCCACATTTGTACCGTTTAATGTTTTCAATGGATAAATGTGTTGTGGAATATTTGATTTCTTTCAATGACAGGATTTTATGACAGACCAGTCAGGACAGATATTAGCTTTAAAGAACATCAGGTGCAATGACTTGTGAGCAGAGGATATGAGGTAACATTAAGGTCACCATTAAAGAGTCATGTCAGTTTATGAGGCGGCAAACGGTTGATGGGCTGTATTACAGCGGCAGGCCTGAATCTCGAGGTGGCAGACATCACACCTACTCACAAAAACAGACAGAGAACAAGAGAGAAATATGATGGCATGCTGATGGAGAAGGAATGGAGTGTGAGAGAACTGCTGATTTACAAATCACGTTGCTAACATCTGCACTTGTCACCTTCACAAGAAAAGACAAACTAAGTCCTGTGTGAATGCTAACATTTGAACCAAAAGCACCTGCGTACATGCATATTGGTTTTGGGCTTCAAACATCTTGAATAACTATTAATTTGCTCGGGTTTTATCTGATGAGTAAGTGTTATTTGTTTTTACTAGTCTCAGCCTCAGATGGTACATCTGAACTCAGTTCAGATGTTTCAGCCTTTTAATTCTGAAGTTTTAATTCTGGTTGGCTGGCTTATGCAACTTCTAGGAGGTTTTTTGCAGTTTAAAAAGGATTGGGCTACATACAGTTGCCATTTTAAGAAAAACAAAAAAACTGATCACTGGATTTGCTAAAATTAGTGGCATCAGAGATTTTTGTTGTTATTGTTAAATATACACTGTGCACTATTTTTGCAGTAAAATATAAAAAAAACACTAGGCCAGTGTTATATATTTTGTTCAGTTGAGTTCTTACAATTTCCAGAATGTTTCCAACTATTTATAAATTGTGAGAAAATTTCTTTTGTAACCTACAAGGAGCTGGGACATCTGAGGGGATAAGGCAAATGGCAAAAACTTTTGATGCAAATCAAAGTTTGAATCTGTCTTTTGCCAAACTCACTCCCTTTTCCTCTCACATATCAAATCGGAAAGGCATTTATTTTTAATAAAAATTAATACAATATACCAAAAGTGGAGTTACAATTTCCAGAATGTTTCCAACTATTTATAAATTGTGAAAAAAATTATTTTTTAACCAAGGAGCCGGGACGTCTGAGGGAATCGCCTGTCAATTCATATCTGTCATCATATCTGTTACCCTCTTTTTTTGTTTGTTTTTCTCAAAAATGCTTTACTCTTAGCAGTGTGAACAAGTGTCACAGCAGCCGCCGAGTGAACGCACAGAGTATCGTCATAACACAATTTTACTTAAATTCATTTAATATGATAAACAGAGCTGCGTTACCTCATACTCATGACCAGACATTTCGGAAATGTCACCTGCAACTGTGTCCCATCATAATAAAAGTCCTGTTGCTCGTGGGACAATAATCTTGTTTGCATAACAATCGCTCCAGCGGCCTTGCTCAGCTCCACAACACTCGGTCCAGCTCTGCTTCATACTGCATTAACGTTAATAACCACATCCATGAACATGATTTCTGCCTGAGTCCTATCCCGATTCTTTCCCACCGGCTGTGAGGTGAAGACCACATGTCCCAAGATTCTGAACTTAAACTTGGCGTCATCAAACTACACCTTTGTTTTGAATTGGCGCCCTCTAGCAGATGGAAAAATTACATAGTGCAGCTTTTACTCCAAAAAAAAAAAAAAAAAAAAATTGTTTATTGAAATAAATTTGAAAGAAATTATATATTTAAAATGAAAATCTTTTAAACATTTTTTTATAGAAATAATGATAAAATAACACTTGAATTCCATTTAAAGTATATCCACTGTTATCTTGTAAGCATTTTTGTATTCATTCTTTTATGGGGTTTTCTGCAATGTTGATTACGTGTCATAATCATGGATATTTCCATGCCTACCTTATGTATTATATTGTTACTCATGTAGATAAATCCAACTGTAAACAGGACATAAATGAATCTACATGTTTTTGCCAGAATAAGCAGACTTTTTGGTGCAGTACACAGCAGAGGTGGTTGAATATGCCAAAATTCAGTTTTACCCACTTCTCAATCTGTTCACCGCATTTTCACCTTTTTTGTTCTTTGCTCTCTTTGTAGCTCAAATGCCTCTTCTTGCTGCACATGTACTCTTATTGACCTCCTGAGGTTCATAAAGACACTGCAGTGCTCTGCTGTACACGAAAGCGTGTGCAGTTCTTTTGAGGTGTTTTTTGTTCTACCTTGACATCATCTCTCATCTTATCTCTGAGGAGCCCTAAGTTGATTATTACAGTTACAAGGTTGTTATCATGGCTGCTCTAAGAATAACAAAGACCCTGCGGGAATCTCTATCCACAGCTGGATGGGGCTCTGAAATCGCCTCCCCCTGACCCCCCCATCCCCCTCACTCCCCTCCTCCATTTTGAATCAGCAATTAGCTGCTGTTCTTCACCAGATCCATCTAGAGCAAATGGAAGGAATGGCATGAATTGACGTGGCAAGAATGAATTAGCTGGCAGGATTACTAGTGTTTGATTGGGAATGTCTGAACAGACTTCATTATGGATAACCTTTATAAAGCCTGTGCAGCAAGACACACTACCTTAAAGCCAAACAACTGTTATTATAGGGGTGTAATGATTCCCTCATGTCCTGATTCGATACATAACCGATACTGAACTCTAGGGGTGTAACATTATTCAAATCACTTCATAAAGCACAAAAGAAACCATTAACGTTAGCAATGTTACGCTGTCAATTCGTATGTCATGAAATAAAAGTAAAGTATCAATAAATCACGTAACTGGTTCGATGTGTGTTAGCTGCAGACATGCAGGCATGATGTTCATTCTATTCATCAGGAGCAGTTTTCATGTTTCATTAACAGTTCATGATGTATTGTGTATTCGCCAACTGTTGTTTTCATAATCCAAGAATGCCACTTTATTTTCACTTTATTTAGTTTATTTTTAAATGAGTGTGGTGACTATTGTATAAGTTATTATGTATTAACAAAATGGCTATTTAAGAGCTTTAACTTATAGACCAATTTTTTTTATCAGTATTAGTCATATTCATACAATTGATGTCTTTAAGTAGGCTAAAGGGGTGTGTGTGTGTGTGTGTGTGTGTGTGTGTGTGTGTGTGTGTGTGTGTGTGTGTGTGTGTGTGTGTGTGTGTGTGTGTGTGTGTGTGTGTGTGTGTGTGTGTGTGTGTGTGTGTGTGTGTGTGTGTGTTTACACGTTTTTCTAGCCTAGTGGGGACTTCAACCTGAATGCACACATACTCATGGGGACTCGTGTCACTGTGGGGACCTAAATTGAGGTCCCCATGGGTACAACGGCTTATTAATCATACAGAATGAGTTATTTTGAAAATGTAAAAATGCAGAAAGTTCTGTGGGATGGGTAGGTTTAGGTATTGTGGCAGTGTAGGGGGGATAGAATATATGGTTTGTACAGTATAAAAAACAGAAAGTAGTCCAGAAACCATAGTCCCCAGAAAGATGCACCAGACGTGCGTGTGTGTGTGTTTGTGTGGCATCAATGTTTGGACATGGAGCTGGTTACCCAGCACGCATGCCATGCCGCTTTTTATTGGTAACATTTGGCATTATCAAGATACATAAATATCATTCCATTGCATTATTATACATTATATTCAACATTATATGTCGTCAGACGTCAGACGTATTACATGGACGTCAGAAGCAAAAAATGTTGGTGTGTCGTTCCCCTACTAAACTATTTTTAAAGGAGTAGATGACTCTTATATTAAGTGCAAGTAATCCACATTGTCTAAAGGAAACGTCTGGTTGGGACAGTCAAATTTACAGAAGACACCAAGTTATTTACAATGGCAATAGTGTAGGGATAAGGCAAATGGCAAACAGTTTTGATGCAAATCAAGGTTTGAATATGCCTTTTGCCAAACTCACTTTTCCCCTCACATATCAGATCGGAAAGGCATTTATTTTCAACAAAAATTAATACAATATACAAAAAGTGGACCCAGCGTTGGGTCAAGCGTTTAACGTGTGTTTAATATTAAAGTGTTTATTGGTTAGGGGTAAGTGAACAGACATGAATTAGAGACGTGAGTTAAAAGTGAGTGGGTCCCATATCATTGGTCTTAAAAAGTTGGTGTTTCACCCACATGGTGCTATGTGGAACCCATAAGAGGTGCCATATCGCATTTTATTTCTTCCTCAATAATGGTGCTAGACGGTACCAACAGTAGTTATTTGGCATGTAAAGAATCTTTTAAAAGGCCTTGAAAGGTTCTTTGTACAGCAGTGGTGCTGTATAGTACCTTTACCACCCCAAAGAACCGCTGAAGAACCATACAGGGGCTTAACAGGAAACTGTGCTATATAGCACCTCAGTCATCCCAAAGAACTGGTGAATAACCGCTGAAGAACCACTGAATCAGATTTGCTGCTATACAGCACTGAAAGTGGTTCCCCTATGATTACCAGCCAAATAACCACTTTTAGTACTATATAGCACCGTTTTTTTTTTAAAAGAGTGTACAATACATAATGTTGCACTTTTGAATTGCAATATATTTACACACCTAGTATTATCAAAATATTTTATGAGTCTGTCCACTCTGGTCAACCTATCAGACTAAGTGGGGCACTTTCCTTCAATGTGTCTAATAAATGATCAATATGTATAAAAATAAAAAAATTATATTTTAGCTTTGGTGTAGACAATCATGGACATGCACTGTTTCCTGTACATTTGACTTAACTTGATGTGAATATATTTATGTGTGTGTCTCGGGTTATTTATATTGCTAGAGTTAATCAAACCGATAGCATACTTTCTTGAGGACCCTTTCTTGCTGTATGTCAGACATTCAGTGGTCAGTGGTACAGATTGCAGTCGGCCCAAATCACTGTGACTTTAATACAGATGAGTTTGTGTTTAATCACACCTGTACCACACCTGTTTGCTAAATTTGAATAATGTTAAAAAGAGAAACAAGACATGAGGTTTGTATATCCTCTAAGCGTTCTGTCTGCATGTTATCATCACTATTTGTCCTCACGCTGGACTGTGAGGATAAGCTCTCTGACAATCACTGATGCTAATTTAGAATGATACTCTTTAAAAAAAAAAACTAAACAGGCTGCATTTTAAAGTGTCTTGAAAACTCATCGAAAAGGAGGGAATACACTACGTAACTTATCAAATCTGAACAGTATGCTGAGTTTGTAAATTATTTCAGGGGAAAAAGCGGGCATCATATACTAAACAAATCACACAACTAGACTTTTGAATAATTTCAAATTAACAACACGCAGGAACACATGACTCTTTGCTAGATGCATGACAAATGAAACCGTGTTTTAAAATCACCTAAAAATACCAAACCTGTTTGATGTCCTCTGACTGGATGGAATCAGAGTCTGTTTACCACGACCGATTTTGCAGAGAATCTCAAACTCAGACGGCCCAAAATCTGCAGACTGGAGACTTTCGAAAACGTTGACTGTAAGTCAGGGCAAAAGTCTTGTAGTGTATTCCAGTCACTCAGCCTCATAAGATGTTCTTTATAATCAAATTCTAAGCCACTACAGCATGTGCCATTCTCAGAAAAGGCAATTGAAGAATGCATTGCGAGCCCAGCCCAGTGAACAATAAATACAAAAAATGGATATTTATATTTCAGATGTTATAAATAAATTTGTATATAAGTTACTATTAGGGCCGGGACTCGATTAAAAAAATTAATCTAATTAATTAGAGGCTTTGTAATTAATTAATCGTAATTAATCGCATTTTAATTGCATATAAATATTTGACCTGAGAACAATGAGAAGTAATTTTTCACATGTATTTTTAGTATACCATTGAATAATGACTGAATACATAAGCTTAATCAACAAAATATTGTTTATTTATTTCAGTCCAGCAGACCAGCGCAATGTTTGCCATTAAGTTTAGCAAAAGCATATTTGTGATATTTGAGGCTCGATGTGCTGCGGTGATACGCAAATTCCTTGTTGTATAGCTTGCTCACAACCATGCTCTTGACGACGCTTCCATTCTTTCGTTTTTTTAAAACAAAATTTCCCATACTCGGGGCCAAGCAAAGCAGTCTCATCAGCTTCTTCGTTCCATAGCTTCGTTCATGTTCACATGGTTTGTTGTTGTCGTGACTCCGGAGCGCTAGTTGGTGTTCCAGTATAATTGGTCCGTCGAAACTCATTCATTGAAAAACGTTCCGCGGTGCAAAAATAAGTGTGGTATTTTTTTTTTTTTTTTGCGTAATTAATTAACGCGTTAAAGTCACGTAATTAATTAATCTTAATTAACGCGTTAAAGTCCCGGCCCTAGTTACTATATATAGTATGAGTATAAACCAAGCATTCTGCGTTAGTTCAGGCAGGCAGGCTCCGCTATCAGCTGATTGAAAATGATTCGAACCCTGTTCATAACCCTGTGTAACCGAGCTCATCCTTAAACTTGTCATGTCATTCTGATGTCATTGATGCATGCTCTGTTCTCAATGGGGAGATTTACGTTGCGTTCCCAGTCTAAAAATGAGGGGTTTTCCCCAGTAGCTACAGCTTTTTTCCTTTTTTCGTTTTAACTCCTACAGTGGCTGATTTAGTCCAAGATTAACATGGCAATCCCCCTCTTCACATTCGACATGGTGCCATTGAATGTTAAAACGTGAAAGGCGAAGCTTGAATTTACGGGTATGTCCCTCTTTGGCTAATGTACTTTCAAGATGGAGGGGCAACATGGCGACCAGCATTTGAACCCCTCACCTGTATGTATTTTCAATGGTATATTATAAACTTACGAGAATACTTTATTACTTGAAAGAAGTAAATATACATTAATGAGCACATATATTTTTGAAAGAACTAAGTGTTTTTGGCTAAGAATAAACTAAAAAAGTTACACAGGGAACCTTAAAAAGTTTTTCTATGGTATTTTTGACTTGAGTGTATTGAAATCAGATTTGAACCTCCAGTGCAGAGTATTATTTATTAGGGGTGGGCGGATCGATCTAAATATCGACAGTATTGATGGCAACACTGGTATTGGTATCAGATCGATACAGTTGTAACTGAATCGATATTTTAATTTAAACATCTCTCCTCTACGTTCATTTTACTTTGCTCGTATCTTCTACCTCTACAATCCTCAGCAAACGCTGCTTTCATATCCTGGCCCACTTTCCTACTCCTCCCCCTCCCGGCTGCTGCTCTGCTGTGATTCGTTGTTGTCGTCACGTGACTCACTGACACAACGCGCCGAGGAGCAGCGAACTGAGTGAGCGAAGCTGATAGCACATTGAATGAGAGGAAGAGAAGCGTTGTGTGGAGCTATTTTACGGCACTAAATGATAATACTGCAACTTGTGATACGTGTAAAAAGAGCATTCGATACTGTGGCAACACTAGAAACCTTTACAAACACATTAAAAACACATGTAATGACGTACTGCTCTCCCTACACAATTTTTTTTTTAAAGTAAAAAGTATCGTATCGGTATCGACAATACTAACCCTATATGTATTTGGTATCGGATCGATACCAAATTTTGCAGTATCACCCACCACTATTATTTATAGTATGTAACATGCTACATAAATAGAGTGCACCAAATTGGTTACTTGTGAGGTTCCGTGATGGTTAGGATGCTGCCTATGTAGGCAGCAATGTAGCTAGGTTTTGAAACAAAGTAAGGTTGATCATACTTCTATCAATGGAGTTTGATCTTTTATATGCCAGGTCTCAAAAGTGCACAACTGTTTAAAAGTTTGGGGTCAGTAAGATATTTTGTCAAGTATCTAATTTTCAGCAAGGCTGCGTTTTTAAATAAAAAAAAAATATATATTAAAGTAATAATATTGAGAAATAATATTACAATTGAAAATAACTGTTTCCTATTTCAATATATATTCAAATGTAATCTGTTCCTGTGATGGCAAAGCTACATTTTCAGTGTCACATTATCATTCAGAAATCATTCTAATATGCTGATTTGGTCATATCAGCCATAACATATATTTGTTTAATTTTTTTTCTTTTTTGTGAGGTGCAGTAGGAAAGCAGATAACTGCCTGAAGTGAAGTTTTTATAAAGGACACACATCCACATGTCTGCCTGTTAATCAAAGATGCAGCTTCCTGCAGTGGATGACAACTGTTAAAGTTGCGTGTCATCTGCGGAGATATACCACTCACTGGCATCTTCATTTTCAGCAGGTTTTCTTTTTCCATGCCCAGCAATTTGCATTTATCATTTCTTTGGTATATCTTCATCACGGCGCAAAAAGATCAAGGACAGAGGTAATTGTCATTCCGTTTGTGTCTGCTAAAACTTCATCGACTGCATGCATATGGGAACTACGAGCTGTTATGAATAAGGTTCCACACTGAAGCCATGTTGAAGTTATGTGACCCTAGGCTGGGTAGGTCAGGATGTGGAATGATTTAAAGTGTGAACATTAAATTGGGCACTAAACAGTTGTGATCGCTATGAGCGTTGGGTCAAAGGGTCTCAAGTATTGTAACAGATGCATGTTTTCTATGCATAGAGGTCAGAGTTCTAGGCATGAGAGTTACGGAAGGAATGAAGAGGCAACAGTTTTTAAGAGAGTGCTGATAGCAGTTGAGATGGTTCCCGTTTTCCCTAGCCGCCTGTTCCTGCTTTCTGCAGTAGTTGGGTCGTTGCTGGCTGACAGCTGAGAAATGATGAGACAAACTGAGGTGCCTTATAGCCTGCTGCTGAAGTGATGTGCTCGCTGAAGCTGCACAACCTCAGCCCTCATCCTCCTATCGCTCTTTTTAAGGGCCTGTCTGCCTGTCCTTTGGCTATTGATCAGTGCTGACTCAAGACTACATAGATACACATTCTACCAATAGACAGAATGAGTAAAACATAGATTTAATCTTGTGTATTGTTTTTCATCAGGTATATTGGTGCTACTCAGCATGACTCTGTAAACTTTTGACCCTATATATATATATATATATATATATATATATATATATATATATATATATATATATATATATATATATATATATATATGTGTATGTATATATATATATGTATATATATATATGTTTTTAATATGTTTTAAAATCGAATTTATTCTTATGGCAAAGCTTTTAGCGTCATTCCTCCAGGCTTCAGAAATAGATTTGGTAATAGACACATTTCTTATTATCATCAATGTTGAAAACAGTTGTGCTGCTTTATTTATATATATATATATATATATATATATATATATATATATATATATATATATATATATATATATATATATATATATATATATATAATTTTTTTTTTTTTTTTTTTAAACAATTTTTTTGATAAAAGAAAATGAATGAACAGCATTAATTAGATTTTTTTGGATATTTATCTGTCAATTTTGGTACATGTAATGTATAATGTATTTATTGTATTATAAAATAATTCATTATTAATACAAAGATTTTAATATGCTAAGAAATTGTATACCAGACAGAATATAACCTTGTTGAATTTTTTTTTTTTTAACTTATGTTGTTTTACACATTTATTCCTAATACTGAAATACACTTATTTTACAATAGGTTGCAATTAGTTGTGTTTAGATTAAATAGCACATTTAGTTTAGAAATCTGGACGCACCCTAGCGGCAGCAAATCTAATCTGCCCGCGAGTGTCGTCTAGCAACTCTCAATACCCTTCTGAGCTGTATTTGCCTAACTCTTGCCGGACCAATCACATCGTGTATAGAGTCTGTGGGCGGGGCCATAATGACGACGGCCGAGTTGCGTTTGCATGCTTCTAGTAAACACAGAAACTGGCGAACGGCGGTCTTTCGAATTAGCTTTGACCGCAACTCTGGAAGACTTAGAGTTGAGCTTTTCTCTGAGAAAAGAACAAAGAACGGCACTGAAGTCATTCTTAAAAAGGGAGTTTTGCTGACCAGATACGGTGAATGTTTAATCTGTCAACAAGCTCTGTTTCACCTTCGTTGCTCTGGTTGGTGGTAGCGCTATCCTATCGTGTGCAGAGGGAGTTTGAAAGACAACCGTTTATCCCGCCCCTCGGATTGAGCCCTGTCTATGATGAGTTTCCAGACCAAACATCTTGATGTGGGTCTGGCTTTTCAGGCTAACATTTAGTTGCTTTACATTAATCTTTGGAAGGCATGCAATGCCTAAATGACATATTTCTTTAAATGTACAAATAAAAATGTTCTAAATTAAATCTATAGCTACATTTGTCATTAGTGTTTTTTGTGACTTTGTTTTATGACTTTTTAAGGAGAACGTTATGGTGGGACCACCAATGGTGGTGTTTTACTGTAACCAGCTAAATGCTATAATATGACAAATGCTTTACAGATAACATCTGCCTGTGTCCTCGAAAGGTCGCTGGTTGAGATTAAGTGTCTCCTCAAGATGTACTTATCTTCATTGTGAAGAAAGTGGTTGCAGATTTCAAATAGAAGCACTTCTCACATAAACTATATTGTCAAAAGTATTGGGGGGTTAGGGGTTGGGCTTGGCCCCTTATTTCCAGTGAAAGAAACTCTTCTTGCTTTAGCATACAAAGACATTTTGGACAATTTCATGATCCCAACTTTGTGGGAACAGTTTAGGGATTACCCCTTCCTGTTCCAACATGAATGCACACAGTGCACAAAGCAAGGTTCATAAAGAAATGGATGAGCAAGTTTGGTTTGGAGTAGCTTGACTGGACTTCACAGAGTGACGTCAACCTGATAGTACACCTTAAGAATGAATTAGTGAAGACTGTGAGCCAGGCCTTCTCATCCAACACCAGTGCCTCATCTCACATATGCGCTTCTAGAAGAATGTTCAAAAATTCCCATAAGCCCTGAGCCTTCCCAGAAGAGTTGAAGCAGTTATAGCTGTAAGGGGTGAGGCTGTTCCTTGTTCCTTTAAGATAATATTGATACGATACATACATGAAAAATATTGTTCATACCTATTCATGATCTCATTGCATAACTGTATTAGTCAATTGCCATGAACTCAATTCCTAGCTAAAGCATTTTATTTTACAGAAATCAACTCAGTGAGTTGAAATCCCATTAGGCCATATGTGGCATGCACAGTAACCTCCACTTCTCTCACAGAAGTGTCCTCCTCAGGTGACCTCAGGTTCAGAGCACTGACATTAATAAGGGTAGTGATGTAAAACCTTGACATACATCTGGAGGGAGAGGCAGGGAAACAACCGACTGAAACACAATTTAATGCTTCCATGCTCCTGCTGCGCCAGAGGTCACCATCAAATGAAAAGAACTTGCCGTTTTCCTCCTTTCTCGCTCATCAGATCTGCCCAAAACTAAGAGATCAGCTGTGTGTATCACTCAGGACAGCAGCTGGGGGGTGGGTGATGGGGCTGGGGGGGCTCTATTAATGACCAAGTGTTTGCCAACCCAGCATTCACAGTTATTTTGTCTGGCTTGTTTGATGGGAGACCAGAGTTAAACTAGTAAAATGCAAGGTCTACAGTTGTTTGTCTAAAGCAGATTAAAGTATTTGGTCCTGTTGCATAGTTGTTAGAAAAGCCCAAAAGTCAAGTTAAGCCAATTCAAATTTATTTCTATTGCGCTTTTCACAGTACACACGGTTTCAAAGCAGCTTTACAGAAGATCATATTTTTTGGACCCTATTGTAATTTCTCTGTCTGTTATTATTATTTCCCTAAATGAATCACATTTTTGAGGGCCTAAACATGCTTGAAAACTCATGAAACTTTGCACACGCAAAGGAAGGTTGGTTGTTGTAACTCGGGCATAAAATGTCAGATCTGCCCCAAACGTCATGTTTTATTAGAGTCCTGGGGTCTCATTTATAAAGCTTGCGGACGCACAAAACAGTGCTGGAAACGTACGTACGCCAGTTCCCACATAAAGGTTGTGATCTATAGAAAAACAAACTTGATGGGAGAATGTGCGCACCTTTACGTAAACTTTGAGCTGTGTGTACCGTATTCTGGAGACAAAGGAAATTGGCGACACAGATGTTGAGATTGTGAACTGAAGTTAGAACTGTAGAAAATAAATGTGAGAAGAACGATTATGAGAATTACAGTCCCTGACAAAAGTCTTGTCGCTTATCTATTTTCTAGAAATACCTGATATTAACCTGACTTTTAATTAATTCATTGGTGTTAGAAATAGCTCAAATGAAAAGCTAAAACCCTCCCAAATGATGTTTAATGTACTGAAATAAATAATTTTCACAGAAAAAATATTTATCATTTAATCAAGACAGAAAGGTCAAATTTTGGCAAAACAAAAGTTTTGTCGCCTATACAGAAATGGAACAAATTTACTGCAAATACAAAAATATGTCAGCAAATTAAGTTGTGGTGCTGTGAGATCCAAATTTAATATCTTGTATGACTTCCATGAGCTTGAAGGACTGCATCCATGCGGTTTGGCAAGGATTCATACAATTTATTGATGAAGTCATCAGGAATAGCTAAGAAAGCAGTCTTGCATGCCTCCTAGAGTTATGGACGCAGGAAAAGTGGCAGAAAGTGGATGTTTCAGATGAATCTTCTGTTGAATTACACCACAGTCGCCACAAATATTGCTGGTGCCCGAATGGATCTGAGATTCACCCAGAAAACAGTGAAGTCTGGTGGCGGAAAAATCATGGTCTGGGGTTACATCCAGTATGGGGGTGTGCGAGAGATCTGCAGGGTGGAAGGCAACATCAATAGTCTAAAATACCAAGAAATCTTAGCTACCTCTTACATTCCCAACCATAAAAGAGGCCAAATTCTGCAGCAGGACGGTGCTCCATCGCATACTTCCATCTCCACATCAAAGTTCCTCAAGGTGAAGAAGATCAAGATGCTCCAGGATTGGCCAGCCCAGTAACCAGACATGAACATCATTGAGCATATGTGGGGTAGGATGAAAGAGGACGCATGGAAGACGAAACCAAAGAATATTGATGAACTCTGGGAGGCATGCAAGACTGCTTTCTTAGCTATTCCTGATGACTTCATCAATAAATTGTATGAATCCTTGCCAAACCGCATTGAATGCAGTCCTTCAAGCTCATGGAAGTCATACAAGATATTAAATTTGGATCTCACAGCACCACAACTTAATTTGCTGACATATTTTTGTATTTGCAGTAAATTTGTTCCATATCTGTATAGGCGACAAAACTTTTGTCTTGTCAAAATTTGACCTTTCTGTCTTGATTAAAGGATAAATATTTCTTCTGTGAAAATTATTTATTTCAGTGCATTAAACATCATTTGGGAGGGTTTTAGCTTTTCATATGAGCTATTTCTAACACCAATTAATTAATTAAAAGTCAGGTTAATATCAGGTATTTCTAGAAAATAGATAAGCGACAAGACTTTTGTCAGGGACTGTATTCTATTTGAAGTGTTTAAAATTAATGAAATAAACGAAATATTTTTAATTAACCTAAAATAACACTTTATTTATTTATGTTTTTTATGGATATTTTGATATATTTATTCTACAACATAAAAAGGATATTGAATGATATTCAGCAATGTAATGTGTAGGGCACAAATAGCATTTATAGTCCATATCTAATATTTTTCAGTGTCTTTTACCTTTGACAGTGTTAAACATGGTGTCACACGGATGGGAATATGCATGCAAATGATATGCAGATGAGGTCATGCATAGTAAAACTAGGCGTTGTAAGCTCCATATATGGTGATTTCGGGGAGGAGACCGGGTGGAGAAGCACATACACACAATCTGCTGCTGGCTGTGATTTATAAAGGGATTTTTGCGCAGGTTCTGGCATACACATGGTTTTATAAATCAGAATTTTTTTGTATGTACGCAAAATCTAGCTTCAGTACGTACGTACACTTTTAGGATGAAATCTACGTAAAGTTTTATAAATGAGACCCCTGGCCTGAAGACATCTACATGCCAAGTAGTTACAGTCATTGCCACCTGTGGGCAACAGGAAGTGATGTGTTTAACACTCTCATGCACAACTAGCAACATACTAAAATTGAGCAATTGAGTACTAAAAGGCTAGAAACATTCTAGAATATGCTAGAAACCCTTAGCTAAGTGCTAAAGCATGCTATTAAGGCCGTTACATACTCCGCAAGAAAAAAAATTATATCTTTTTGTTCTCGCAGCCCCAGTTTGGGAGTTCTCGCAGCTTGTTCTCAACACTTTTTTCTTGTGGGTGTCCGAGAACTATTGTGTGATTGGTCAGAAATTCAATGTGGGCGGGGTAACACAGAGAAAAGGAGATATTCAGCACCTGTTTTCTTGTGAAGTATGGAATGTACTGGCCAGAATGAACTTTGTTCTTGTTGTTGCCACCTCAACAAAACAAGCAAACTTCTTTGTTCTTGTAGACTATGTACAAAGCTTTACCGTCACGAACAGGAAATTGCTGTAACTCAAGCATACAATATCCAATCTACCTCAGACTTCACGTTTGATAAGTGCCCTGGTCTGATGACCTCTATACGCCAAAATGTAAATGCTTTAAAATAGAGCAAGTTTTAGGGCCGGGCGATTATACTAAAATAGTATAAATGATTTAGATTTTTAGATAGCTAAATTGTATTTATTTTGTGTATTAGGTATATCAGTACAATGGTGTCTTGGAAACACGCCTGAGCATTTGAATGTAATTAAAGTCTGATGAAACTGAAGTAGCAACTGATCTTCTTTTCTGTGCAACTTCTTTGCAGCTAAGATTTGCAGGGGAAAAAAAATCAGTTTTGATGAAAAAGGTTAGTGTAGTCTAAATAGTGTGTACAGCCATATGCATAGCCTTTCAAAATATACTCCATACTTTATACAAAGCAGATGTTTTAAATGTTATTAGAGACCATGAAGAAACATTTCACCCCCTCATTAAAATTTTCAAAAAAGAGTTGGTAAAAAACAGCATCCTAGGATCATATGCTGGGATACTGGCTCATTGTGAGAGACTGAAGGACTGTCATGCACGTCTTTTTGATGTGTATCAAAATTGTGTATCAGTGTTGAATCTAGCTGTGTTTTAGATGATTCAGTGGTTCTTTGGTTCAAAAGAATTTGTTCACAGTCCAGACATCATTATTATTTTCAGACAGTACATTTGCAGATCTGTTTTGTTGTGTTAGCGGTGCAGAAATTAAACACATCACCTTTAGAAAGAGCCATTAGTGATTATGTGAATGCAACATGTGTTCTTTACATTGACATTTGATTCAGAGTTACACTCTTGGCATTTTACCTCATTCTTTCTTTATGCTCCATATGCAAAATGGAAGGGATATTATTGCTGGAGCACACTAATGCTAATGGCTTACCTACTTTCTTCTCAAAACAAAACCTTGAACTCTAGAATGTGACTGAAGATGAATCACTGAGTGATTTTCCCCAGTCCCGGTGAGTATCACGGGGGTGGCTGGATGAAAGATTGAGATACTGTATGTGATTTCCTCTGGATTCAGTTTTCTCCCAACACAGCTAGTCATTACTTTTGTAAAAGTCTAAAATTTCTTCACAGAGAGGGCAAAGGGGAACTGTAATAATGCCCACCAAAGCCTTTTGATTTAGGATCAATGGGTTACATCTATGGAAGCAGAACTTTGAGGTGCCTGCTAAATGTCGTCACACCAGTGATCACAGAATAACCACTGGAGCTAAGATGCTGTTTTAATGTCTTATAAACTGTAGAATAACAAGCTTCATTAAACAGGACTTAAATGTGCTCATTAAGCATTTGCTATGGGCTACAGCCTCATATCTTTTATTTCAACCCTAAAAATATGCGATTAACTGAGCTCAGCTGTCATCACTCTGAAATCTGTGCTTATGTGATCATGCGGCTTCAGTAAGCTATCTGAGGTTATTTTACTCTGAATCCTGCCATTGCCAGTCACATACATTGGTTATTGTATGTGACCTGTGCTGGCAAAATGAGTCACACAGGCTAGAGCCAGAGCTAGAAAAAAAGTAAAATAAGTTCATTTTGGTCAAATTTCACAAAAATGAGCTCATGAAGCCCTCGTCTAGTGATCCCAATGTTCCAAATATTTTTTCTATTTTTTTACAGTGTAGTTTTTCTGAGAGGAGTACCTTTTATTTGTCTCTCTGATCTTACTCGTGCTGACATGTCCGAAACATACACACAAAGACGATAGCACACGATCCTGATACACACACATGCACAGCGTTACAGTATATCAAAATATCTGTCTTGGCGAGCATTTATGCAAACATGATCTGTTATATCTTAAAGGGTTAGTTCAACCAAAAAAAGAAAATTCTGTCATTAATTGCTTACCCTCATGTTGTTCCAGACCCGTAAGACCTCCGTTCATCTTCAGAACACAAATGAAGATATTTTTGTTGAAATCCGATGGCTCAGACAGGCCTTCATTGACACCAATGTCATTTCCTCTCTCAAGACCCATAAAAGACACTAAAGACGTTGTTACAAAGTCCATCTCGCTACAGTGGCTCTACAATAATTTTATGAAGCGACAATAATAGTTTTTGTGCGCAAATAAAACGCTAAATAACGACTTATATATTGATGGGCAATTTCAAAACACTGATTCATAAAGCAAATATGAATCGTATCGAATCAATGGTTCGGATCGCCAAAGTCACATGATTTCACAGTTTGGCGGTTTAACATGCAATCTGAATTCTTTCCTCTGTTTAAGCACCAAGGCTTTAGGAAGAAGTGTTTTGAAATCAGTCTTTTTTTCTTTTTTTTGCGCACAAAAACTATTCTTGTCACAATTATTTTATTTTATTTATTTTTATTTACTTAATTATTTTTATTATTTTGGCTTTGTAATGACGGCTTTAGTGTCTTTTATGGGTCTTGAGAGAGGAAATGACATTGTGGCCAATGGAGGCCTTTCTGAGTCACTGGATTTCAACAAAAATATCCTAATTTGAACAATGTTCTTACGGGTATTGAATGGCATGAGAGTAAGTAATTAATGATAGAATTTTCATTTTTAGGTGAACTAACCCTTTAAGTGAATGTTTGGTTAACATCTAATGATTATATTAGATCTGTGCGGTACAGTAGGTCTTATAGGCTGTCTGTTACATTAATGGTAATCAAATAATTGTGGTATCACGGAGAAAAAAAAGTTAAAATATATATTTTTCATATAGATATTTGGTTTTGACTTGGTGTGTGCCAATTTTTCTGTTATAACAAGGGATTTTAAGGTATGGTTGCTACCTGATTTTTGTTTTGGAACCTTCAGAAAGCTTTAACCCAAAACTGAGTTTGCTGACTCCATCGACTTCAAACAGATGTAGCTCGGTCATTTTATGTATTTTCTATTGAGTCATACATCCTTTTGAAGATTTTTGTGAATGTCAATATAACTAACTAATGTTTGCAAATTTGCTCATTGCAACTCTTTTTCCCAGCAGGGGTCACATATATTAAATGACAGACCTAGGGTGATGATTAAGAGCAGATATTTACATGTTTTCTCCCCTGACCATGCTAGTAATAAAAACATAACCTTCTCCCTGGAGTCTGCTTTACCCTTCAGGCACTAAATGTGGTCTTGTAATTTATTAAGAATTTATTTTATTGTTCCCCATCGACCGCTTGACTGAGGCAGACTAAAGAGTAGCTGTTGTATGTGATGTCATCATAACGCATCATTCATTTTCCCCTCAGGGACCCTTGCCTATCTATAATATAAATGTAATGTCATTCCTCCACAACGCCTAGTGTAGCCAAACATTTTTACTATAATTAACAGCATTAACAAATTCACAATTTCCGCAAAAAACATTAAGCGATTAATGGTTGCTGAAAATTCAGGTGTTGGGTGGTGGATACTTCTAGAGAGTTCTGGAGAGGAGAAATGTCAGCGGTAATCAGAGACGCAGAATTCCCGTAGCTTCTGGCAGCAAGTGTTTACTTTCACATACACACACTCCCCAGTTGACGTCTCGGATATCTCAAAAAAAAATTGCCCACTCAACTTTTTTTCTTTTTTGGGCAAAGTGCAATTTGTCTACCTTGATATACATTTGAATTTAGAACAACAACTGGATTGTGTAAAATCTGACTATATTTGTATAAGCTGTGAAAAGTGAGTCTTATTGAAATAGGCTTTATATTCCTGTCAAATATTTCTTGCCAACTGTTCCCATGGTGATGCTTTCAGCACTCAAGGTCATAAAGTGCCATTTAAGATACTGTAAAGAGCAGTTTATCAAATGAAAGAATGTGCTGTGGTATAAGGTACAGCAGAGCAACATTTTACTGTATTGAACCAAGCTTAGGAATAGAATTCAATGTTTCTATGTAAATGGTTGTCGACAAAAAATAACAGTTTATTATTAACAGTTTGTTTCTCTTTGTATTGGCTCGGCCTCATTGTGTTTTTACTTTTTTCATTACTCTGAAAGTTCGCGTTTGCATATTCAAGACAGACTGTCGGCTTGTGTAATAAGTGCTGGAAATTTTACATCAATTTTATAAATCAGTAGGTGGTCTTCATGAGAGAGTCAATGAATCATTCTTTAAACCAGTTCATTCAAAAACACATTAATTTTTGTGACCAGTCCATTCAAACACCGATCCAACTGTTTCAGAAGTATTTTCTTTGGCAGAGCAAAAATACAGAAAGTAACTTGCAGCATTGTGTCTAAAATGTGAATAGCTTAATTAAATTAGCGTAAATATTAACTTATTGTTATGGAATGGTTTATTTATTAAAATAAATATCACACTTGCTGTAGTGCCATTTATACACTGTAAAAAAAAAATATATATAAAAAAAATTAGGTCTTCAATTAAAAATTTTCTAGTGACTGATCACATCTAAATTTTTCAGTTGGCCAAATTGAATTTTTGTGAATTAAATTGCTAGCCTGACAAGCCAGACCCACATCAAGATGTTTGGTTTGGAAACTCAAAGACCATTGACAGCTCAATCCGAGGGGCGGATAAACGGTTGTCTTTCAAACTCCCTCTGCACACAACTGGATAGCGCTTCAACAAACCAGAGCAACGAAGGTGAAGAAGAGCTAGCTGATAGTTTAAACTTTTGCCGTATCCGGTCGGCAAAACTCAGAACACATTTTCCATTTTTAAGAATGACTTCAGTGCCGTTCTTTGTTCTTTTCTCAGAGAAAAGCTTAACTCCAAGTCTACCAGAGTCGCAGTCAAAGCTGATTCGAAAGACCGCCGTTCACCAGCTTCTGTGTTTACTAGTAGCATGCAAGCGCATTAAGCCCCGCCAACCGACTCTATACATTGTAACAGTCTTCAGCCTGCAATGAGTTAAGTGCAGCTGTAGTAGTGATCCTCCCTGGTAGGGGGCAGTATTAACTTTAGGCAAGCTTGGATAAGTGGATAGAAGATTAATTGATTGAGGGTTGGTTTGTGTGCCCATGTGCATGGTAGCAGTGTTTGAACTGATCTGCATTTGAGGAACCCTTGTTGAGAAGCATTTTTGCTTCATTTTCAACTGTGAGTATGGTTATTTGTTTTGTCTTCATTTAATTATGAAAGAGGTAGTTCGATTAATAATTTTGTATAAAACAAAACTAATGGGTACAATTTCCTGTGGTTGACAGGTATTATGTTAAACAAATATTATTTAGTTTTTTTTCTGTTTGTAGACGGGATGTTTGATGCATGTGATCATATTGGGGATTGAATTGGAATCTTCATTGATATTGTTGACAAGAACTTAAGTTGACCAAATTGTCTTCTCTTCTATGGATTTGCATTGGGGACTGCTTTGATGTTCTACAATACGGACTACCATTGTGATTCAAGGACATCAGTTACTTCAGTCGATTTCTCCTCTGAACTCCTTCAGTGTTTAACACAGATATGACTGGTTTCTTTGACTCTTACACATAGTGTTTGTAAAAGCAAATACTTAATACATCGTTTGATCAAGATGGATTAATGTTTGATCTCAGATGCACAAGTGGGGTGTGAATGATACTAGCACGGTTGTGGTTGTAGTATAATGTGGTGGTTGTTATATGCTCATTATAATTGAAAGAAATTCAGGTAAAAGGAACAAACAACCAGAAGTTGTGTGGCTGCCTTATTTTATCAAGCAGAATTAATCATCGTTTATGTTGGAAACCCACCCAAAATCAGATATATAACTGTCTTTGTTTTAAATATAATTGTGAGCTGTTATAACATGATGTGATTGGCCTGACCAGAGTTTGGTTTTTATAGCTCAGAAGGTATTGAGAGTTGCTAGAAGACCCGCGGCAGATTAGATTTGCTGCCGCTAGGGTTTAGATTTAGGGTTTAGATTTAGGGTTTAGAAAAATAGATTTCTAGGCTATTAAATTGCATCAATTCACAGAAATTCAATTTTGCCAACTGATTTTTGAATATTTTTTTAAACAGTGTATTATGAGTTGTGATAATATTCAGACCAATAGTACCCTTGATTGTGTGATGTCCTAGTTAACAATTTTTGGTTCTCAGAATTTTCCCTGAATGTTAGTTTTTGGTTCCCAGGACGTTCTTTTTTTTTTTTTTTTTTTTTTAAAGGTTTTTTATTGGTTAGTAAGGAAAGTTTATTTTGTTTTTTTAATTTGACTTAACTTAAAGTAACTTAACCACAGGGTTGTTGCATCTGAACCAAGAGCTGGGTAACACAACTACCCAAGCAGTGACTCAACAGGCTAAACAAAGTGTTATGGTTGAAAAAATAACCTGTTATTTTATGTTTTTTGAGTGTATCATCACCATCTACAACGTCAGTGCAATGAGAGATAGTTATCGTAATGTGTGATGATTTTTGATCAGATTATCTCTGTCCTCTAGATCCTTCCAGTGTGTGTTTATAAGGGTCTGTGGCAGATCTGTTATTCTCAGTGGGATAGTTCCCCTGCAGCATGTGTTCAGCATTCATATCAGAAAACACAGATCCAGCATCCTCACAGGGAGCTGCACTAAACATGCCTCACCATTCTCTTCCTCTCTGTATTGGTCTCAAGATTGCTGACTTGGGAGCCTGTAATCATTATCTCAGAAGTCTTGTATTGAACAGAAGTAGTCTAGTAATATGTGCCACACTGAACTGAGGCTGTGCTCTTCACCCAGGCCACCTTCTCTGTCAACACAAATTATTCATGAAGCTATTCCAGCCATCAGCCCCCACCGTAGCAGATCACGAACTGACGCTAGACCTGAAGGTCAAATCTGAAGGAGTTACAGTAAAGGACATTGGTAGACAAACACGTTTTTTCTTTTCATCTGTACTGCAGGTTTTATAATAATCATACAGTATGTACTTTACGTAACTCACTAGTGTTAAATCAAACACTACACTGAAATAGGGCACAATGTACTGTATAAATATGGAATTTTCCGTATTGTTTTTTTTTTTACAGGTGTTTTACCTATATTTTGAGTTACACATTGCATTAGTTTGTGTTTAAGGGTTAATGGAAATTTCTGTAAAAATTACTGGATAATGTACTGTCAGAAAATTACCAGTACATTTTCCGTTTTTATTTTTTACAGTGTAGTACAAATCGGGGTTGTGCTCTTTTTACCAAATGCATTGTCTGTCTAAAAAAAAAAAACTATAGTATGAATTTGTGTTTTCAAAATATAAAGATACTTTCTACAGAACATTTTCATGTTTTTATATAAAAGGGTTATATCTTCACATTATTTCAAAAAGGGGCACTTTTGGTTATTAAGGGCACTACATTTTATTTGTTTCTAAGATGAAATCTCAAATTGTTAAATGGCTGTTGTTTGTCTCACTCTGTAGAGCTCAATACTTTGCAGAGTAAGTGTGTTTGTCTAGGCCACATTTCTTTCTTTTAAAGAATTGGTGTCTGACAGAATGAGGTTGCTGTGATGAGAACAGAGATTGTAGGTTTATTTTGGGTCACTTCAGGTGTCTTCAAATTACTGACAAAAATAGCTAATTTTGCCTTTTCTTTTTTTAAATTAAACTTTAATTGTCTTCAATTGCCTTCCCATGTGTGTCGGGTTTGCTGTTATGTAATCCATTTATATTTGCATCTGCGAAACGTACTCGGTTACTTTCGTAACCTCGGTTCCCTGAGAGAGAGGAACGAGTATTACGTATGGGAAAAACTCCTTTTCTCGAGAATGTGAAGCAAAACTTTTAATAAAGGTATCTATGTAAAGCGCAGTGAGCTGCACGGCCATAGCCCAGCGCGAGGAGCGCTCTGATTGGCCGGGCTGCGGCAACTGCAGGAACCTATGGTGAGGCGGCTGAGAGGAACGAACCAATGGGGGGCGTTCCAGAAGCCCGCCGAAAAAGGTGCTTATATTTGCATACAGGAGGCTATATAAGACCCTAATTCGCCATAGGTGTCAGGTTTTAAGATCGACTGAAGCGATACCTGAGAAGCATAAACACGGCACGGAACGTAATACTCGTTCCTCTCTCTCAGGGAACCGAGGTTACGAAAGTAACCGAGTACGTTCCCTTTCGAGAGAGGTTCCTCGTATTACGTATGGGAACACAATGTAAAGCGCCGTGTGTGCTGACTGACCCAGTATACCCAAAGCACATGTTATAAACCCCCGAGACACCGACAGAGGCGGCTTATAAGGGGAATGAAGAACCGGAAGAGTCGGTTCGTTTGAACAGCTGATCGGACATAGTCGGATCTTATGATGAATGAATAGTGCTTAAGGACTAATGTGTACAGGCCAAAATGTAAGGCAATCTGTTTGCCAGGGTCAAGATAGAGCCTAGATGGAGAGAAGCCCTGCTTGTAGAGCTGGAACCTCCAACTTGTAGAATCTGATAAAAGTGGACGGAGAGGCCCAGCCTGCCGCCGCACAGATATCTTCCAAAGAAATGTCACACGACCAAGCCCAAGATGAGGCCATGCCTCTAGAGGAGTGGGCTTAAATGCCTGTAGGACAGGTTAGGTCCTGGACCTATATGCTAGTGGGACTGCATCCACTATCCAGTGTGAGAGACTGTTTCATGACAGCACAAACTTTAGTGCGGCCACCGAAGCAATGAAGAGCTGATCCGACTGCCTGAAGGGGGCGGAGCGCTCTAGATACAATCTCAATGCTCTGACTGGGCAGAATAGGTTTGCGTCTTATTCTCTCTGAGACGCGGGTTAAGCAGTGCAAAGACCTGCATACTGAAGGGGTTGATAGCACTTTCAGCATAAAACCATGCCTCGGTTTGAGCGCAACCTTGAAGTTGCTGGACCCAAACTCAAGACAGGAAGGGCTCACGGAGAGTGCAGGTAAGCCACCCACTCGGTTAACCGAGGCCACAGCCAGCAGAAAAACGGTTTTGAGTGATATGTGCTTCAAGCTCGTGTTCTGAAGTGGTTAGGAGGGGGAACCCTTCACGGCCTCCAAAACCATGGCGAGGTCCCAAATAGGGACCGAGGTAGGGGCAAGGCGGGCTGAATCTCCTGGCCCCTTTAAGAAAACACACAATAAGATCACTTTTCCCTAGTGAATGTGCCGCGATCGGAGCGTGGCTAGCTGCTATGGCGGAGACACACACCCCGAGTATGGAGGGGGGACGACCCGCATCCATTAGCTCTTGGAGAAAGCGAGCGGTTCCGCCAGTTCGCATGAGTGTGCGTCGATGTTTCGCGTAGCACATTGGTTAGAAAACCACTGACCACTTCAAGCAGAGCTGCCAGATAGCAGGGGCTCTAGCTTCCGAAATAGTGTTCATAACTTGTCAGAGAGGTTCCCGGATACCGTTGATGGGCCATACGTGGAGGGCCCACAGCTCGGGATTGGGATGCCAGACCTTCCCTTTCATTGGCAGAATAGGCATGGGGCTGTGTCTGACAGCTGAAACAGTATGGAGAACCATGTGCGGTTCTTCCAAAGTGGGGCTATTAAAAAGCACAGGCTGCAGCTGGATCGCGATCGGAGGGAACATATAGAGGGAGTCTGGGCCAACATGGGCCAGGGCATCCCTGCGTTTGCAGAAAAAATATTGGGCAGCGTGTGCTGTGCAAGCTGAATTGTTTGCGGGTAAAGGGACCATCCCCCTGGGGACATGGGTCCTCTGGATAACATGTCCGGACCCTGATTCAGAATACCTGGCACGTAAGCCGCCCTTAGGGAGCTCAGATTGTGCTCTGCCCATAAAAGGAGATGCTTAGCCATGCAGTGAACAGAGTCTGATCTCGGCTGCCCTAGCGATTTTATGTACATTATCAAGACGTGGTGGTTCTTATCCCGTAAGTCTTGAGTCTATGACAATGACTGTACTGATAAGCCTGCCCCTAGAAGGCGAATCTCAAGAATGGCCTGTAGTGGGGGTGGGGGGTTATCGTAACGTGAAGTATGCGTTTTTCAGATCTATTGAGAAAACCCAATCCCCGGGGCGAATGTGCGCGAGGATTTGTTTCACCGTCAGCACCTTGAAACGAGCGTGTCATAAGTGCTTTGTTCAGATGCCTGGAAAATGGGCCTGAGACCGCCACCCATTTTCGGCATGAGGAATTAGCGACAGTAAAAACCTGACTCGCTAGCGTCGGGTGTACTGTTTTTGCCGCTCTCTCCTTTAACAGTCTCAATGCCTCAGCGAGAAGCACGTGACTGACACTGCTTCTTACAGAGGGCTCGACCACGGCTTGAATCGCGGGGTCTGCGAGCAAAACTGTAGCGAGAACCTCGTTTTATATGTTCAACACCCAATATTATATACCAGGAATGGCCTGCCAGGCCTGGGCTCGTAAAGCCAGGGGTTGAATTAGATTCGGGGGCTGGCCGCTTAGTAATAGGGGCCTGTTAGCCGGGTTGCTTGTGCTGTAACACTGCTTGTAACACTGTGGGGATAGTGTTAGTTTTGGCGGTGCAGGCTTTGCAGTGGGCGCACGCCTCACATTTATATTGTGTGTGCGAGAGTGAACTTTGTGAAAAGTGCTTGGGTGCAGGAGTGCAGACTGTAAAGTGGGCACATTTCCTACATAGAAAGCTCTTTTGTGTGTAGTGTAAACAATGTGCAGTGGCGCACAACCTACGTAGAATACCCACGGTGCAAACCAGTGAGCAAATCCACAGGGGTAAACGCACACAGCATTAGTGTGCAGACGAGCGTGTTTAACACAGGCTAGTTGACTGCAATATTTCATCTCCAGTCACTTAACTTAAGGGAACTGGGAGAATGTAAGGAAGTGCGGGTGGTATGTGAGCCATTCCACAATGCCGTTATGCTCTAGTCTAGACTGAAAGCGCGCATGCAGACAAGCGTGTTTGACCACAGGCTAGTTGACTGCAATAAGGCTAGTTGACTTTATATGGTGTAATCCGGCCGCGGCGGGATTTATTTGTGATTTTGTGAGGCTGAATTAACAGTGCTTATGTAGGGGTGCACACTGTGTAGTGGACACTTTGTCTACAGTGTAAAAACCTTTCCAGCCGCCTGAATAAAGGGGACTGGAAGTGATAGAGTGAAAAAAGGGCTTAGCTTGGCAGCCATTTTCCGACGCCCTTATGCTCTGACAGTGAGCGCGTGCTATGACGTAAGCCGCGCTCTAGTCAGCAACGCGCTGTGGAAGGGGCGCGCGCTATCATGACAAGGCAGCCATTACAACTTCCTTGGCAGTAAGCGCGCGCTGCAGCGACATTGTTCTTGACATACCCAACAGCCCGAGCTCGCTCGTCTAACTTACTCTAGTATTCTCTGTCCGCAGCGCTTCAGCACGGCGGCGGTAGAATGAGCACGGCGAGAGCTTCGGCTCGAGTTTGTTTATTCACTCTATTATTCTCTGTCCGCGGCGATAGAGCGACAGGACGAGAGAATTGGAAGCGTGAGGTAAAACTCTGTCCGCGGCGCTTCTAGCACGGCGAGAGCTTCGGCTCGAGTTTGTTTATTCACTCTATTATTCTCTGTCCGCGGCGATAGAGCGACAGGACGAGAGAATTGGAAGCGTGAGGTAAAACTCTGTCCGCGGCGCTTCTAGCACGGCGAGAGCTTCAGCTCGAGTTTGTTTATTCACTCTAGTATTCTCTGTCCGCGGCGATAGAGCGACAGGACGAGAGAATTGGAAGCGTGAGGTAAAACTCTGTCCGCGGCGCTTCTAGCACGGCGAGAGCTTCGGCTCGAGTTTGTTTATTCACTCTAGTATTCTCTGTCCGCGGCGATAGAGCGACAGGACGAGAGAATTGGAAGCGTGAGGTAAAACTCTGTCCGCGGCGCTTCTAGCACGGCGAGAGCTTCGGCTCGAGTTTGTTTATTCACTCTATTATTCTCTGTCCGCGGCGATAGAGCGACAGGACGAGAGAATTGGAAGCGTGAGGTAAAACTCTGTCCGCGGCGCTTCTAGCACGGCGAGAGCTTCGGCTCGAGTTTGTTTATTCACTCTAGTATTCTCTGTCCGCGGCGATAGAGCGACAGGACGAGAGAATTGGAAGCGTGAGGTAAAACTCTGTCCGCGGCGCTTCTAGCACGGCGAGAGCTTCGGCTCGAGTTTGTTTATTCACTCTAGTATTCTCTGTCCGCGGCGATAGAGCGACAGGACGAGAGAATTGGAAGCGTGAGGTAAAACTCTGTCCGCGGCGCTTCTAGCACGGCGAGAGCTTCGGCTCGAGTTTGTTTATTCACTCTAGTATTCTCTGTCCGCGGCGATAGAGCGACAGGACGAGAGAATTGGAAGCGTGAGGTAAAACTCTGTCCGCGGCGCTTCTAGCACGGCGAGAGCTTCGGCTCGAGTTTGTTTATTCACTCTAGTATTCTCTGTCCGCGGCGATAGAGCGACAGGACGAGAGAATTGGAAGCGTGAGGTAAAACTCTGTCCGCGGCGCTTCTAGCACGGCGAGAGCTTCGGCTCGAGTTTGTTTATTCACTCTAGTATTCTCTGTCCGCGGCGATAGAGCGACAGGACGAGAGAATTGGAAGCGTGAGGTAAAACTCTGTCCGCGGGGCTTCTAGCACGGCGAGAGCTTCGGCTCGAGTTTGTTTATTCACTCTAGTATTCTCTGTCCGCGGCGATAGAGCGACAGGACGAGAGAATTGGAAGCGTGAGGTAAAACTCTGTCCGCGGCGCTTCTAGCACGGCGAGAGCTTCGGCTCGAGTTCGCCTATTCACTCTAGTATTCTCTGTCCGCGGCTGTAGCGCGACGGAATGAGAGAAGAGTGGGAACAACTCTGTGGCAGCGGCGGAAGAAGAGCCGCGGCGGCGGCAGAGTGAAGAGAGCTTCGGCTTGAGTGTGCTCATGTCCTCTAACATTCTCTCTTTCCGCGGCGCTATTCAGCGCGACGGGACGAGAGCAGAGGGAGAGTGAGAAGAGCTCCGTCTTTCCGCGGCGCTTAACGACGCGGCGGAACGAGAGAGTCCTCGAGTAGAACAAGCCTGTAAGCTCTAGAAGTGGCGTTGCAGCGGCAACACAAACACATATAACACTCAACATAGACACAGTTTAAAGGATATATAACGCCGGATGGCGTAGCTGGAACGGCAGAGAAGGCGGAGAGGGAGTCCGTCGTCCTCAGCTGCAGGTTCCGCTGGTGCCTTTTCAACGGCGGTGCTTCTTCCGGAGACCAGCGAAGGTATCGCTGAAGGAGATAAAATCTGACACCTATGGCGAATTAGGGTCTTATATAGCCTCCTGTATGCAAATATAAGCACCTTTTTCGGCGGGCTTCTGGAACGCCCCCCATTGGTTCGTTCCTCTCAGCCGCCTCACCATAGGTTCCTGCAGTTGCCGCAGCCCGGCCAATCAGAGCGCTCCTCGCGCTGGGCTATGGCCGTGCAGCTCACTGCGCTTTACATAGATACCTTTATTAAAAGTTTTGCTTCACATTCTCGAGAAAAGGAGTTTTTCCCATACGTAATACGAGGAACCTCTCTCGAAAGGGAATCTTTTTTCTCAGCTCCTCAACTGTTATGTTATGAGATTTGGATGGTGGTAAACGGGGATCATTATCTCATTTGTTTATTACTCTAGAACCCCAGTTGTAATGAGGGTGTTCTCCTGAAAGAATTATATACAAGACAAGGTCGTTTGTTATATTTATATTCCTGTTGTCCTAGATTAATGCCACACAGACAGCTAATCAGTACCTGCTGCAAAACCCATTACCACAACCTGCAAATGAAAAAAAGAGAAAAGAAGAAAGTTAGATGGTTGCCCTAAGGTGATTTAGAGGCTCAACCCATTTGTCTGTTGCAGGTTGTGCTGTACAGAGGGTTTGAGTTGTTCTAGACTGGATGGGATGTCACGTCTAGACGTTATGGATTTGGACTGGCAAGTGTGTTTGATACAATATTCACTGTTCTGTGCGTCAGGCACTATTATGCAAAGCTAGGTCTGGCCAGCAGGAAGGTGTTCAGCGATGCCAGTCACGCTGACGGACCCAGCGGGAGATAAATCAGAGAGATTTGCACTGAGAGCTTTGACCACTAGTGTTCCACAGCTGTTTCCTATATGGACACAATATAGATAGTGCTGACAGCTGTGAAAAGAAAACAAAATCAGAGATCAGAATCAGTTTTGAATACAAATGCTTAAAGCATAAACGTCTGTTTAGCGGTTAAATAGAAAGAATAGACCAAAACCTTTTGCTATTTTTAATCTCATAATTTGACACTATAAAATGTATTAATTGACAGAGATCTATTTTAATATTATTGTGATTCTTACATGTATTTCAGCTTTTAAAACAATTGTATTTATTTACTTTGAATACATATAATACTTACATAAATTACTTACTTGGTGTAATGTGTTTTTTACGTGCTTGCATACTTGCATTTATTTACTTTTTTTATTTAACTTATGATAACACTTTATTTTACAGTGTCCTTGTTATGTTTGTTTCATTTGTGCTGTAGTAATGGCAAGGCAAGGCGAGTTTATTTGTATAGCAAGTTTCATACATAATGGCAATTTTATACTTTACATAGAAAGGAATTAAAATAGTGATAAAATGAATAAGAAATAAGAAATGTAAATTATGCATAATTACATCCAACTAACCCTAAACCAAACCCTATTAAAATATGACAAACCCATCTGTTAGGTTAAATGTATTATTTTGTGTGTTTTTTTTTTAACTCAACAGTCGGGTTTGTCCATATTTAACCAAAAATTGGGTTAAAACAACCCAGAAAACTGTGTTGTTCAATAATATAACTCAGTACTTAAAGCAAGGACATCATAAAAACCATATGTATTTATTTACTTGTTATTTATTCAAAATAGTATAGACTTAACATCTGCATAAAATTGTACATAATACATAAAATACAATGAAACCCAAAATAAGAAGAAAGTCATGAACAACATGAGAATAAGTAAATGATGACAGAATGTCATTTTTAGGGTTAACTTTCCCTTTAAAGGGGTCATATAATGGTACATGCACTTTTACAAGTTGATTATACAGCAATGTGTGTTGGTAGTGACTGTACACAACCATCCTATAATAATAAAAATCCATCGCGTTTTTAAAAAAAATCTCCTTATATGTTTTCACCTGTCTGAAATCAAGCCGTTCGATGGTGTGACGTCACATGATCGGACACCCCCCCTACAACTGTTGACAGCAGCGTTTCATTCTGTCATTATGGACACGCTGGAGCAGAATGGTGTCTAAGCGATTGTGGTGTTCTGTTCTTGGGTGTAATAATGAACACAGCAGTCATTTTGATGTTGATATATCTGATATATCGAGTTGATACGGTTGAACATGTACAGATGTGTCCTGAGAGACCCATGTTGTCAGACTTTCTCCTGTTGTCTATAAGCAACGCTTCACACTCAAAGCTCCCACAGAACAGAGGGGCGGGGTGAGCAAAGCTCATTAGCATAAAAGGCACATGCAGAGAAACGGCTTGCTGAAAACAGAGCTGTTTTTTACCAGGTTAAATGAGTGATTTCTTAGAAAACTAAATAGAATTTTTAATTAAAGTATATGACAGGGTTTTAATTTAGACACTAAATAATCATATTAACTTGTACAAAAATGGCATTATATGACCCCTTTAAATGATCGCTAATGTTTGGCTAACTTTAACTTTAGCATTTTTAACCAAGAGACAATAATGCTTGAATAAGATTAACCGTAACAGGTCGTTCCTTTAAATTGCCTATAGAAAATCTAAAAGTCAGCCCGCTCCCTCAGTCTGATATGCAGACAGCGCTCTGTGCTCATTGCAGTTCTCGTGATGTCCTGGGGCTGTGGGCCGATCTGCTTGAGTTCACAGGCTGCCAGTGTTGTGCTCTGTGCCGTTGTGTAAGCACATTAAACGCACGACCCACACGTGTGAACCTTTGCCAGTAGAAGAGAACTGTGCTAGATGGTGAAGGGATCGCTCACCTGTGTGTTTCTCTTTTGACTCATCTGTACTGGCTTGAGGGAAAGTGTCATTTGGTGTTTCTTCAAACCACCTGTCTGGAAAAGAACATTTATGAAGCTGCAAAACGCACCATATCCCTTACACAGATAAAGAATGCATGTGACCCTTGAAGCAAAATGACCTACATATGCATGGGTTCACTTTTAGTTTTTTCTGGAGAGGGAAGAGGCTGTGTGAAGGAGTTATAGACAGACAGGCAGTAACACAAGTCTGTCTGAGGCAGCTGTGTGTGTTTTTTTTAGTACTTGGCTCAGTACAGCCATTTGTGCCAAGTTTAAAAATATGATTAATTGATTGTAATGTTTTTTTCCGGGACTAAGAAGAAGGATGTTGATGCAGGAACATGTGCTATTTAGGTCAATTACTTTAAGAGTTTGCTATATAACATTATGATTTAAAGGAACCGTTCACTGAAATTATTTTATTTCATTCAGGAAACATAAACAGAGCAATTTTGAAGAATGAGTCTTGACATGGCATACAGTAGCTGTTAGGTGCCATCCACCTATTTTTATGCACATTTCTTGGGTGGGGGGCTGTTTCCTAAGCGCATAAACTACAGAAACACATTAAACAAATCAATTATTCAATGCACAACAAAAGACTCACAGGACTTTGGATTTAATTGGTTATCTGGACTAATCAGTGGATCAATTTAATAATTGCACTGCATCTAAAATTGGTTTGATCATTCTGAAATTCAGAAAATGTCTAAGTCAAAGTCTGTCTTATCAAAATGATTCAGTTTAATTCCCTCCCATAAGTGTCTCACATGATTGCATTCCCAAACACCAGGCATCTAAAAACAAGATAACATGATGACACTGTTTATTGCATTTAGTCGTTTTAGTCTTTAAGATGTTGGAAAAAAGATTGCAGCAACTTCCATTTTTATTACAGATATGTTGTGGCAATTTTGTCATTAATGTTAATCAAACAACAAGACAAAGAGAAAATCACTTACTGCTTTTCACTAAATAACTTCAGAAGCTTTATTAAAGAAGTGTATATACCAGTGTATATACTGTGAATATTTTATTTTTAGATTTGTGTATTCAATTTCTTCCTTGTATAGGCTACTACTACACCTGTGAAAAAACAATTGTTTATTTAATTTGTTTATTAAATTGTATTTGTAATATGCATCTTTGTTCATATTTTTAAATGTTAAAATAATGAAAAAGATTTTTTCATTATTAATAAAAAAAAGATTTATTTATTTTTTACCTTATAAGGCTACATTTTATAATAGGAAATTAGCTATAATAAAGCCAACATGAAAAAAAATTGTGATAGAGATTATGGAAAAAATGTTGTGATGCACTGTAAAAAATAAAATAAAAAAAATAAAAATCAGGTCTCCAATTGAAAATTTTCTAGTGACTGATCACATCTAAATATTTCAGTTGGCAAAATTGAATTTCTGTGAATTAAATTGCATCAATTCACAGAAATTCAATTTGGCCAACTGAAAAAATTGGATGTGATCAGTCACTAGAAAACTTTCAATTGGAGACCTGATTTTTATTTTTTTTATTTTATTTTTTTACAGTGTATCACAACATTTTTTTCCCCATCATTCATCTGTCACATTTTTTTTATTTTTTATTTTACAGTGTATGATATTTAAGTTAAGTGTGGCCAGTTATAATCTGTATGAAGGACATTATACAGTTTTGGAACAACAATTTAGTGAGTAAATGATGACAATTCAAATTGTTGGGTGAAATAAGAACCAACATATACAGTATGAGAATGTATGTGTAAAGACTATGAGGACAGACATTGGGATCAGATCAGAGTCCTTTTGAAACCGAAACCTCAACGAGAGCTTGTCTCTTGGCAAAATAAGCCAAACCTTTGAGCTTGCAACATCTCATAGCCTCTGGGAAGCGATGACCGCCCGCGTGTGAAGCACTGCCTGTCACTATGCGTACGAGCAGTGCCTCCAGACAGAGCTGAAGACTGTTGTGTAACAGCCCCAATTGCTTTTGGTCCAGTGGGTAGGATCAGGAAATTTGAAAGCCTGTGTTTTTTGAAGGTTGTGAATCTGAGGCGACAATAGGAGACGTTAAATCATCACGTCTTCTAGAGAAAGAACTCAATTACTTTTCTAACCTCCACTTTGTACTTTTCACTATCCATTTACTCTGTTAGCTCAACATTGACACGGGGGAGTCTCGAGTCTCCTCGACTCCGGTCTATGTTTTCTGGCTCCACACACACTGATGGAAGAATAAACTGATTTTTATTTCTTATAAATGACACTGTCACTAAAGCTTACAGAATTTTTAAAGGGATAGTTCACCCAAAAATGAAAGTTGTCATTTACCCACCCTCATGAAAGTCATGCAGGCTTTAAATGACTTGAGGTGAGTAAAGGACGTGATTTTTTTTTTTTTTTTTTTTTTTTTTTTTTTTTTGTGGCAAGGAGGCTTTATGCATTTTAAGAGCACAACAACTCATGAGGAATATGTTGACAATTTTATCTAGAAATGGCAAACCCTTTCAGTGTGGGAGAGGTCATATCAAATTGATGTATAAAGTGGCCCATATGGGTATACATGCAATCATGATTTTTTTTCTTCCAAAACCACCTACTTAGAAAGAACGAGACCATCTGATCAACTGTTGAAGACATTTATTGATTTTATTTTGAAGATTTGATGAGAACCTGACAAACCTAATCCAATCCAGTCCAATCCAAATCTAGATTTATTTTTATTTTTAAATTCCATTTAATATCCAGACAGACAGACAAAAAAATGTTTTTACTTCTGGAAGTTATCAAGTCAGCCTACCAGGTTAGAGCTTGCCAGATTGAGAAATTAAAGAGCAAGTTTCTAGATTTGCAATGAAGAGCAATGTGCATCAGATGGTCAACGAATAGACCGTGGGCGGTTCGTGGGCATGGCGACAGAAGCTGAGACTAGTCTACACATACAAATATTAATGTATATTCTTACTAAACACTGAAACAGCTTCAGCTTTAATGGTAAGGCCGTTTTCAGTGTGCCGAATGACGACACTGTTGTAGTAGCTTCCTTTTAAATGTGCTTGTACATGAATGAATGGAGTTTTTTTCTGCTGGGCCGTTTGGAGGGCTGGTGTCTGGTGTGTAGAGGTGGCGTCTGACTGTGAGTTGGGGTTGTGTGAAATCCCACTCTTTCACCTCTGAGACACATGAGCTCAGAGGGAAACCTCCTAAGTGTAAAGTGAAAGCAGTTAGCTGACAGATGGAGAGAGAGAGGAAGCAAGTGAACGGTACAGAATAACATAAGAAATCTAAATGCTCTGCGTACAGCCGAAAGCGTGTGTACTAATGATGTATGATGAATTTTAGTGAAACATAACTTACTGTAAGTGCTTTATATGCACTGCAAAGTTTCATGTTTTTTGTTGGATGTGTTGTGCGTACATGGCTGAATTGATTATAATTAAATTTTATTTTGTTTTCTAAGGAGAACCTTTAAATATGGAGAACTTGGAAAAAGTTCTACATTTTAATCTCATTGCTGTCCTTGGCTACAGACTTGAGATTAACATGGAAATGTCTCACTCAAAACCACTACCTGACATTGCTTCTGATTAAATGTTAGAGGGAAAAGATGCCCATATAGTGAGGGCAAAAACGTATTTACGGTAGGTATGGTGCAACTCAGCATTCTTTCTCCTCCAAACAACTCACAAAATTTGATCTGTCCACATCTGTCCATATGACATTCTCCCAATCCTCTTTTGGATCATTCAAATGCTCTCTAGCAAACTTCAGATGGGCCCAGACATGTACTGGCTTAAGCAGGGGGGCACGTCTGGCACTGCAGGATTTGATTCCATGTCGGTGCATTACTGAGGGTAGCCTTTGTTACTTTGGTCCCAGCTCTCTGCAGGCCATTATCTAGGTCCCCCGTATGGTTGTAGGATTTTTTGCTCACCGTTCTTGTGATCATTTTGACCGTACGGGGTGAGATCTTGTGTGAAGCCCCAGATCGAGGGAGATTATCATTGGTCTTAAATTTTCATATATTTGCTCCCACAGTTGATTTCTTCATACCAAGCTGCTTACCTATTGCAGACTCAGTCTTCCCAGCCTGGTGCAGGTCTACAATGTTGTTTCTGGTGTCCTTTGACAGCTCTTTGGTCTTGGCCATAGTGGAGTTTGGAGTCTGACTGTTTGAGGTTGTGGACAGGTGTCTTTTATACTGATAACAAGTTCAAACAGGTGCCATTAATACAGATAACAAGTGGAGGACAGAGGAGCATCTTAAAGAAGTTACAGGTCTGTGAGAGCCAGAAATCTTGCTTTTTTTGTAGGTGACCAAATACTTATTTTCCATCATAATTTGCAAATAAATTATTTATAAATCAGACAATGTGATTTTCTGGATTTTTCTTTTTCTTTCACCTCCTGTCTCTCATAGTTGAAGTGTACCTTTGATGCAAATTATAGTCCTCTCTTATCTTTTTAAGTGGGAGAACTTGCACAATTGGTGGCTGACTAAATACTTTTTGCCACACTGTAGGTTCAGGTTTCTCCATGACAATAGCATATTGGTGAAACAGATTTGGCAACAATTCGGTGTGTATCTGTGTTTGCGCTCCAGAGAACGTCAGAGGTTTATATTTACAACTCATTTTTGCAGCATTGGGCAATATAGCTAATCACAAACATGTTGATTTTTTTGAATGCAGTGGCCAATTAGAGGTGTTTAAGTAAGCACTAGCAACAAAAAACACACTTATGCCAACAGTTTAATTAATTTGGTGTTAGCTATTTTTGTCAAAACTAACTTGTACATGAATTATCATCTGACATTTGTTAGTAAATCATTGTCAATTGCTACAGTTTACACATCTGTAGATCTAAGCCTTTTTAAGCAGCTACTGATGATTTACACAAATAAAGCAATCACGTAAATCTATTTCTACAAGCCTAGAACACGAGAAGTTCTTCAAGTTTCTATTTACCATGCCCTGTATTGTATGTTGTGATATTTTAATCTATTTAATTGGCATAATGAATGATTTAATCATCCTCTAACAGGCCTACTATTGTACTGAATCCCATTAGCTTCCATCAGCTGTCGACTGCAGTAAATGTGGTCCAAAACATTAATCCCACTTAATTCTTACATCTGTTTGCTTTCAGCTTCAGTGCAGATGACTTTCAGTATGTGAGATAGAGAGACAGTCTTATTTACCTGAGAAGAAAGATCAACTCCAGTGTCTCAAAATATGCATTCTGGTGTATTCAGAAATCATCACGCCACAGTCAACAGCTCTGAGGGTCCTGTCAGAGAGAGCAGTGTCAAAACAGTCTGGAGAGCCTTTGTGATTTACACGCTATCTTTGGAGGCCTTCCTCTCATGTTGTGAAAAGAGACCGCAGTGAAAGTTTCATTAATGCATATGACTCAGCTCTGACTGTGAAAAACAACAGAGGAATCGCATCAGCTCTGCGCTTAGCAGAAAGCTTACAGTGAGAACACACCATCTTTATGCATACAGGACACGCGCATCACAATTGCAAGATGTTTACTTGGAACTTAATGTTTGATGCTACCAAAATGTAAGCATATATGACTTGTCGATGGCCTATAGTGCAGTCACCAGCTGTTCACTTCAGTCCAATTGTTCTTTTTTTAAATGAATTTCATCGTCCCAACATAGCAGGGTTGCATTGGTCACACATAAAGAGCTGATACTTTAAATCAGGGATCTCAAACTCAATTTACATGGAGGAGGTAGACTCTGGGTCAGGCTGGGCCGAATCAAGTTTTCCACACAAAAAAATAAAATAACGAGCACAACTGATCCATTCTTCTCAATCTTCATTATTAACAGTTCTTATACATGTATATTTCTTCTGTACATGAACTGTTCCTCTGAATTTGAACATTCCTTTCTGAACACGAATGGTTCATATAGGCTTCTCTTGCCTACTCGATTTTTCTCAAATATAGCCTATAGAAATTAAATTCTTATGTAATACTGAAATAATATATTTTTACATTTTTATTTAAAATATTAGACAAATTCAAAGCAAGGCCATAACCAGGTCAAACAGAACAGTGCATGAAAAATTCTAGTTGGGAAATAATCTATTTGGGACTATTTGCAAACAATATTTGCATTAATTTGCGTCAAATATATAATTAGTCCCGAGATTCTTCGCATGACTCGAGTGATTAAATACATACTTATACGTGCTTATATTTGAGTTCCTCAGTGGTCTAATAGTAGACTTTTAGTAAATCGTCTCAAATGTTCCGAGTTCTAATATCATAGTTTTCTTTTTCATCAAAATGTTCATCAATGATTGTATATTAAGAGCATGGACTCGTTGCATTTTGTGTGTGTGCATTTAGTTTTGTGATTTCACCAGAAAGTATAGTCTCTCTCCGCAAACAGCATTAAGTGATAGATTGACGCGCTTATCTGTGCTCTTGTCAGCCAAAAGAGAATGTAAACACCGCCTACTTTGATTTGATTGGCCATCTGAGTGCTGTAGGACCACATTAGTTTCGACTGTCTGATCAGCCTCTGTTCCTGTCAATCACGTGGTGTCAACCAATTACACTGCATGAGGAAAGGGCCGAGCTAACTCTCTCTCTCTCTCACACACACACACACACACACACACACACACACACACACACACACACACACACACACACACACACACACACACACGAAGTGAGGCAGAAAACGTGGCAAGAGCGGCACACACAATAACTCTGCAAAAAGATAATTTTCAGAAAAAATTATCAACATTAACTTTGATGTCAAGTAGGGGGCCACAAAATATCATCCTGTGGGCCGTGAGTTTGAGACCCCTGGTTTAAATGCAAAGAATCAACTCGTCATCTAATTGCTGAGCTAGGACGGTAGGCTTATCAACAAAATAGAGAAAAAAAGTTTCCTGTATGTTTTGTTGACATCAAAGTCTGTGGGTCTAATCAACTCAACAGCCTTTTGATGCAAATTCATCTGTCACTTAGTATAAACAGCCAAATTAGACAAAGGCCAAAATAGACAGGATGTGTGACAAGGCCTCACACTCAAAAATCATGTGCAAAACTGTGCAAGGTAAAAAAAATACGATATGCTGATTAGGTATGTTTTGAAGCATGGCAGCTGGTTTAAGCTGGTCCTTAGCTGGTCATGAGCTGGTTTAATCTGGTCAAGTGCTGGTCCTAAGAAACTAGCTCCTGCTCAGGACCAGCTTAAACCAGCTCATGACCAACTAAAGACCAGCTTAAACCAGCTCAAACCAGCTGCCATGCTTCAAAACATACCTAACCAGCATATGCAGTTTTTTTTTTCCAACAGTGAGATTATGTGAGATCTTATTAGATTTAATTATATAGTATTTACATATATTTATTTAATAAAAATGTAGTTTAATTTGTTTTACATTGTGAAATCATCTAAATTGAAGACACCTTTAAAAAGAATAATGTTGCATTTCTTTTTCATCTATGGTCCCATGTCATGCTGTTTAATATAAAATATGTTTCTCTCATTAATGTTGAGTAGTGGCTTTTAGTTGACTGTGGTGTTTCAAACCACACAAATAGGCAGAAGCGCAGCTGTGCAGTCCTGTAGTATTAAATGTGTGCAGCCATGCGCACCGAGCCCTGTGTTTATGTTGTTACCTTAAATCCAAGGACAGGTCGGCAGGTTTTCAGCCAGAGGGGAATACGTTCTGCCCTCTACCTACCTACACACGCAGTGAGAGAGAACCTGTTCGGCAGTGATGGACTGTACTTTGTCCTCTCATGTGAAGAGGAGTCTTGTTGAATGAGTTCTTGAGGTGGAAAGCAGTAAGTCAGTCCGTGTGACCTCTCCATGTGCTGCCATCTTTAAATGCACTCCATTCATATTCTCCCTCACAGGGTGCACACACACACACTCATACACAGTACACACAGTACATTGGCACTTCTGCCTATTGACTGTCAGCATGTTGGGTTTAAGATCCACAGTGCATGGATGAAAAATGGTAATAATTTGTTACTCTATTGGAGATGACTCTGCTGGAGATAAGACATGCTCAACAGGACTTTTATATTATATTACGGATTAATGGATCAGTACTCACCTAAAGGATTATTAGGAACACCATACTAATACTGTATTTGACCCCCTTTCACCTTAATTATATGTGGCATTGATTCAAGAAAGTGCTGAAAGCATTCTTTAGAAATGTTGGCCCATATTGATAGGATAGCATCTTGCAGTTGATGGAGATTTGTGGGATGCACATCCAGGGCACGAAGCTCCCGTTCCACCACATCCCAAAGATGCTCTATTGGGTTGAGATCCGGTGACTGTGGGGCCATTTTAGTGAACTCATCTTCATGTTCAAGAAACCCATTTGAAATGATTCGAGCTTTGTGACATGGTGCATTATCCTGCTGGAAGTAGCCATCAGAGGATGGGTACATGGTGGTCATAAAGAGATGGACATGGTCAGAAACAATGCTCATGTAGGCCGTGGCATTTAAACGGTGCCCAATTGACACTAAGGGGCCTAAAGCGTGCCAAGAAAACATCCCCCACACCATTACACCACCACCACCAGCCTGCACAGTGGTAACAAGGCATGATGGATCCATGCTCTCATTCTGTTTACGCCAAATTCTGACTCTACCATCTGAATGTCTCAACAGAAATCGAGACTCATCTGACCAGGCAACATTTTTCCAGTTTTTAACTGTCCGATTTTGGTGAGCTTGTGCAAATTTTAGCCTCTTTTTCCTATTTGTGGTGGAGATGATTTGTACCCGGTGGGATCTTCTGCTTGATCAGGACCTCACCCCTAAATGCATTGAAGCAACTGCCATGTGATTGGTCGATTAGATAATTGCATTAATGAGAAATTGAACAGGTGTTCCTAATAATCCTTTAGGTGAGTGTTTGTTATAAATATAAATATTGATATTGTCATGTCATCAAAATATATAATGTTTTTGTAAAACTAGTAATCTTATTTATTTAGAAAAGGGAATCATTAGCAAATTGTTGTGTAGGATATGAATGTTTGGCTGTCCAGTCATCATAAATTTAGATTTTTTTGTTGTTGATTTTTTTAATTATTAGTTTTGATATGCTATTTTAAAGGTTCTGATAAAGGATTAATCTCTGGATGGTCAGATGATCCAGTCTGCTGTGATTTAGTCTACCATTCTCAACCCATGACGGCACGTTATCATATATGAATTTTAGCTCCGGAGGCTTCTTCAGCACGTGAATAGACAGGGTTACAAACAGTAACCATGGTGTTTGTTTTTCCATATTCATTTGAGTGCAAAGTTGTTAGGTCTGTGCAGGAAGTGAGACTGGAATTACTGCCGACTCATTTCAGGCAGTTCAGAATCTGTTCTTTCTTTTGGGAGACAGATTATTCACTTTGATCTTTGAAAGTTTGCAGTCATTTTACATTCTCAAACATCTGTATTACTAAAATAATTTGAATGGCACATTTAGCTGACTTCTTGTCTGTGCATGTTGCGTAGAATAAATTGATTTACAGCACAGTTAAGACTTTATTAATTAAAAAATATACAAACCTATATATCACCAAAGAAATGCACTATTTATAAATAATAATAACAAGTGCTAAAATTGTTGGTCACCACTAGAAATTGGCTCTGAGCAAATAACTTAATTGTTTTTCTACAACAACAAAATATATTGGCATTGCTAGTGTATTTTTTATTTGGATGTGTCGTGCTGCTGTACTAAACCAGCTTCTAGACTTTTTCAGCTATAATCAATCTTGATCAACCAGATTCAACAGACAAGTTGTGCTGGTCAACCAACTAGACTAAACAATTTCTAACAGCTTGAAAATGCATGCTAGTCTGAGCTGGTCTTGTCAGAAGGTGTTTGTGTGAGGATGTGTTCTCTTGTTTTCTGCAGTGTTCAGAGAATGAGAAGCACAGTCAGATGTCATGCCAGACAGCCACAGAGCCTCCAGGCAATAGAGAGATTGAGTCCACCTCAGCATTTAGGACGTTTGTCCACCACAGATTTAGGTGGGGATGGGCGTACCGATGAAATATTGATATATCGATACTGCTGTGAGTATCAAAAGTATTGATAGTCCATAACCTATATGTTAGTAAATAGTTGTGAGGTTTGAACTATTTACCTGCTCATCTGAAACTATCTGAACACATGCAAATGCTACAAGACAGATCACAATAACAGCTCACTGCTGACACTCGCAAAAGTATCATAAGAAATGGATGCTTTTGGGAAACGCAGCCCAGAACAAATCAGAAGACAGAAAAATATAATTAGAGTTATTTCGCAATAAACAAACTGAAATTGCATTGTTGCAATTACATGTATTTAAATTGAACTGCAAAAGTTCGTATTGATCATGTTCTTATTGATCAACATCTAACTGATGTTAGTTTAAATCCATACACTATCAGACAACCTGTCCCTGTAAGTCCCTTATGAAAATGAAACATAGTTTAACTATACAGTGACTGTAGTTCAACTATAGTATTTGTAGATTTCCATGGTTACCACCATAGTAAACATTAACTATGTGAAAACAAAATATAATCAAATAAATTGCAATTAAGGCATTTTGAACGTTAAAATAAAATATAAAAGTGGATATCATTACCCATTTTACAATTAGTAATTTCATATTTGAATAGGTTTAAAATTGAAGTTCAGTTTAGAGGTAATTTTGAATAGCCTGACAAGCCAGACCCACATCAAGAAGTTGGGTCTGGGAACTCACCATTAACAGGGCTCAATCCAAGGGGCGGAGCTAGTTGATAGATTAAACTTTTGCCGTATCTGGTCGGCAAAACTCTGAACACATCTTCCTTTCTTAAGAATAATTTCAGTGGCGTTCTTTGTTCTTTTCTCAAAGAAAAGGTTAACAACTTCCAGAGTCAAGGCCAAAGCCGTTTTAAAACACAGCCGTTCGCCAGCTTCTTTGTTTACAAGTTGCACACAGAACCTCCGCAACTCTGCCGTCACTATGTTGTCGTCACTAAGCCCGCCCACCGACTCTATAGACGTGATGTGATTGGCCTGACCAGAGTTTGGTTTTTCTAGCTTGCAATCCAACGGAGAGTTGCTAGACTACCCTGGCTGCAAATTAAATTTGCTGCCACTTGGATGCGTCTGATTTCTAGGCTAACCTTTGAAAGTATCTGTATCGTATAGAAAAACAAAAGAAGTGGTATTACCCATTCCTAGCTGAAAGTTCAGTTTTTTTTTTAACCAGCCAATGAATCTGAGTGGACCGACCAACTGCAACATTCTGCTTGAACGTCAACAGATGACAACAAGCATAATAATGAAACAAAATAATGAAAATAACAAGAGCAGATATACACTACATTGTTTCAATATTTTTAGATATAAACAATGCAGAAACAAAATATATGTGAAATTAGATATTTGTAACACTTCTGCGGCTATTCTGTATAGCAAGCAAAGCGTCTTAACTGAAAAAAAAAAAAATGGTGCACTGCCAAAATGCTCAAGCGCCAACAGCCAGGTGTTTTCAGCTGGCAAATAAATGCTTCGGTGGATACCTTCAACAATTCTGCTATGAGAGTTGTAGACTGAGTAAACTGCTTCTTTAGCGTGAGTGTAAATATCTCAAGAACTAATTCGACGGTGCTGTTATTAATTATGTATTCAGCCCCACTGTGACCTGACATTGTGCTTTCAGCAAAGAACATGTTAATATCTTGATTTTGTTCAGATGTATTATACAATATATCTTGCTTAATCTCTTTAAATACACATGTAAGCAAACTTGCACTGCCGCTTTCATTAAGACCTAAGGGAGCGTGTTTATATTAAAGCTGTAAGCCAAGGTGACTCATGATGATGAATGAATGTGGGAAGGCGTAAGGTCACTCCTTGAAAGCGTATCAGGACCTTTACGTTTGCATTTAAATTGGGAGTATCTCCACATCTAAATTAATTGTAAAGCCTCAGAAGAAAAGGGAGGTCGGTCCAGAGAACCAACACCAGACCCTCATTAAGTAACAAAAATGAGATGCCTCTGATGTCCTCATGCTCTGCTGATTGAGTGTTTGTTGTGATTCATTTGTGTTCACAGCAGTAACATTGAGTTAACTGCATGGCTTCCCGGTGGTGAACTGCCATTAGATCACTCTAATTTGTTGTGTCCTTTAATGCAAATGTATTCTTTGTTGCAATGCAAAGTTGCCTGCGCTTGTGTTCCAAAATTCACGAAAAGCCTGCAAATAATATGGCATGCTATAATTGTGTTCTCAAGCCCGAAGTCTTTTTAATACACTACCTTTAAAAAGTTTGGTGTTGGTATGATATTTATATGGTATTTTTTGTTTTAATATCATATGTAATTTATTATTGTGAAGACAAAGCTGAGTGTTCAGCATCATTTCTCCAGTCTTCAGAAGAACAGCATTTATTTGAAATTTGTAATTGTGTCTTTACAGTCACAGTCAAATGTGTTAAATTTATTTAAAACATTTATTGACCCCAAACATTTTAACAAATAAAAAAACTTTTGAACTGCTTCACAACAAAACCTGAGGGTAGAGTGATGTCGTTCTGCTCCTTGTAATCGCTGGTGTTCTTGTTACATATACGCTGTTGCAATTTTCTTCACGCTTGTTTCTATTTTAAATTGAACCTGGAGGTGTAACTTTTCTCCGCACGAATGATGTAGGTGTGACAGGACTATTTTGCAGTCCTTAAATGACCTCAGAAGATATAGGGTGTTTGAAATAAATGCCTGACTTTTTTTCAATTAATCCAAATTTGAGGACAGTGACTCATTTTACCCCATCCATCCTGCATTTTTTCTTTCTCATGCGGGCATGTGATGTAAGCTCGCTTGGTCTTTCCAGCAAATACGTCTTAGGAGATGGTGGGGGTCATAAAAGAGTTAGTTCAGGTCCATTTCTGGCTGCCCTCCGATTAGCTGTTAGTCGCTACTCGCTAGCTGAATGGGGAATGAGAGGAGCTAAGGCAAACTCTCTCTCTCTCTCTCTCTCTCTCTCTCTCTCTCTCTCTCTCTCTCTCTCTCTCTCTCAGCATTCCCACACACACACACACACACACACACAGGGGCAGATGGGTGAGAGGGGGACGGGCAAGCAAGAGCTCTCACTCACACTCACACACATACACACATGTGCGTGCTTTTGACAGACGCTGGGAGAAACAGGCATGGCCTGTGCGTCATTGCTGTGTGTTCCTGTGGGAGGGAGGCATCAGGTGGTCTGTGTTGTGTTAAATGGCTGATTGGACAGGGAGGTGGGGGCGATGAAGAAGGGTGTGATATGACTGTTACTCTCTCATGTGTTGCTGAGTTGAAGGCTGTGGAGTTTTGCTTGGATGAGGATGCACAAGATTTTTGTGGGGTTAGTTAAGAGAGTTTTTAATGACTATTAAAGCATAATACTTCTGACATAATACTTTCTTAATTACAACGTTGTTTGACTCAACATGGCCATTATGTAATAATGAAATAAATCGCATGAAAAAGCAACTTCTATATAAGCTCATTAGTATTTTAGGAAGTTCTTTTGTGATGTTTTTACATGCAGTAAAATATATATATTTTTTTGGATTGATAATGCAAAATAAAAGGTAATTTAAAAAAAAGGATTTATTTTAAAAATGTTTGACAAATTTACAATTTTCTAACTAATGTACTTCATAAGTTGACACATGTAGAAACCTTTAGTGAAGAAACTTTGTACAAGACCTTCTAAACAAAATGTATATAATAATTTTACATAATGAATATTTTTTGTTAACTTAAATTGAAAGCTGTTATTATATATATATATATATATATATATATATATATATATATATATATATATATATATATATATATATATATATATATATATATATATATATATATATATATATATATATATATATATAAATTGTTAATAAAAGCAATATGATTGTTTAGTGGCATTAGTATTAGTGCTACTGGCCTTCATTCATAGTACTTAGTGAAAAGATGCATTTAAACAAACATTTAAAATATCAGATAAATGCTATATTGTGCCTACATTCATTTCAGTGTGAACATGCGTACTGTATTTAATAAACATTTGTGAAATTTGTAGTTATTTGGTTATTAATAATAATTACCATTATACACAACAGCCCTTATATAGGCTGATAGCAGCCCTGTAGCTCAAAGTCTACTTTTTACAGAAATCACTTTTCGAGAACTAACAAGGGGCTTGTTTGGACTACAAAGTACTTCTGGAAACTTATTGTGAAGCCATAATGTCACTCATTTAAATAATCCCGACCACGGAATTCGCAAAAAAAAAAGTGTGACGAGGCCTGGTTAAAGGGATAGTTCACCCAAAAAAAAAAAAAATTGATGTTTATCTGCTTATCCCCAGGGCATCCAAGATATAGGTGCCTTTGTTCAGTAGAACACAAATGAAGATTTTTAACTCCAAACGTTGAAGTCTGTCAGTTGTATAATGCATGTGAATAGTACCAAATCTATAAAAGGTTAAATAAAAAAATAAAAAATAAAAAAAACAGTCAAATCCATATTAAACCCTGCGGCTAGTGACGACACTTTGATGTCTTAAGACATGAAACGATTGATCTGTGTGAGAAACCGAACAGTATTTATATAATGTTTTACCTCTAATACACCACTATGTCCAACAGCCTTCAGCGAGCGTAAGTGAGGTCAACGTACAATGATCTGGCATAGAGATACGAGCGAGAGATCACTTACGGTGCTTGCGTAAACTACACCATATTGTGACTTGTACATTGACCTCACACACAGGAAGTGATCATGCGCTGATGGACATAGGGGAGTATTAGAGATATATATATAAATACTGTTTGGTTTCTCACGCAAACCAATCGTTTTGTGTCTTGACATCAATGTGTCTGCTGGGTTTAATACGGATTTGTATGTGCAGTTTTTTTTTTTTTTAACTCTCACAGCTCTCTTACTCTCGTGTTGCCATTCACATGCATTATACGACTGACAGACTGCAACATTTGGAGTTAAAAATCTTCATTTGTGGGTGAACTATCCCTTTAAGCTGTACTAGAGAAGACCTGCTTTAGTTACGTGTCGTTGCCATGTCGAAGAGAAAATCCCCACACCCCAGTTCTTAAACCTATTTTTTGGGGGGATTTCCTAAGGTGGACAAACTTATGAACTAGTGGTTAAAAGGTATTATTTTATCTGTGAGTTGCACATTTAATGAGTACAATGGCGGATATGCACAAAAGCTTATCATTTTGAACAATTTCCATTTTGCCATTTTGTACAACCAGTTGTTTATGGATCACAGCCTTTTATTGTTTGTTGTCTTTTGTATTGCTGGAGCTTCAATAATGTAAAATATGTGAGATAATGCTTTAAAAAAAAAGGGGGAAAAAGCATGGAGACACACAAACACACACAAAAAACAAGACTGAAAACTGGCATAATAGGACCCCTTTAAATTGCAGCTTGTATTGTGAAGCTGCAGAAGTGGCATCTGGCTTTCTTAGTGACACACAATCTGTTATTCTTATGTTGCATATTATTATGTTTTGAATATTTAAGAACCGTGTACCAAGTTTTAAATAGAAAAGACATTTCAGATCAGCTAAATCATTAGAAAGAGCTTCTTCTTTCACACTCGCCTTTTTCTTCCTGTGCAGTTGCATGTTGACTGCTCTCAGGCATTTGAAACTGTGTAAAATATGGATTCTGCTTTTAAGCAGAGAATAAAAGACGTTTACTGGTGTAAAGAAAAGCTCGATTTCACCTCAGCTCCATGGGCTTCAGAATGACACAGCGATAATAATTAAATCCATTTCCTCAAGGCTGCGGAAGAAGATCCCAAGAGACCAAAAAGTCTTGACTCGGATACACACGATATTTAAAGTGCTGGTATTTTAAGCGCACGCTCCCCCAGGGCTGCTGGAGCAGCTGATGGCGATGTTCTTGTGTTCGTTTCCATCAGACGGTTAACTGGCGTTTCATGCAAAGTGAGAGTGATTGAAATTGCTTCTGACTTCCCCTCATTTGAATTGTACAAACTGAGACAGTCCACCTCTAAATCTGTCTTGCTGCTTAAACTTCATGACCTCAATCTGCTGTGAGCTCTCGGCCTAAATGTGCAAACTGCAGCAGGGCCATAATTCAGAGCTGTTGATAGCATCAGTCCTGTCCTTGAAGCCTTCGTGCATTGAGGCCATTGTAAATGAACTCTTCTGATCTTTGACATGCAGTGTAACTGTAACCCATCCACACTTCTGGGCTATTATGGATTAAGCCATCACCAATCATTTAGTTTTTGACTTTTATTGCCTCCCTTGATTAAGGGTGGTTTTGCATCCAGCTTGTGACGCACGATACCTTCAACCCTGGGGCTGAGGGGCCAAGGTGGTGTAAACTCCGGAAGGTTACGCGCTCTGTGTCATTAAATCCTTTCTCCCGTCAAGTTCCTCTCTGGAGTGTCAGCGATTGGCTTTCAGCACCACGGACAGAGACATTCATCAGTGCAGGGCTGAAGTGGTGGCAGAACCGTGAGCTGTAGATCATGTCCCATCAGGCCACAGGCTGACAGCTCATTTTGAAGGCCCAGCTGATAGGGGGGGCGGCGCTATGACAGGCTGCATATCCATCAGGCTTCCCGTGACCCGTCCGTGCACTCTCCATCATGGTTTGGCACGGTGTGCAACTCCAAGTCGTAAAGAACTGTTTTAGCATGGTCCAGTCCTAAATATGCCCCTCATTTTAATTGAGGTTTATGGGGCTGCGGTTAACATGGCTATTAATAACCATTGATGGACTAAGACCTTCAAAATGCATTGGAGACAAAAGGAGACTGTGTTCTGGAAGGAACTCAGGATGTTGACTCAAGTAAAAGTAACTGTCGCTTCAAGACGATGCACGTTCACTTGGCATACAGTATATTTAAAAAATGTGTTTTAAATAATGTACTGCTACTACTAATAATAATTAGGGATGTGCCAAAGCCAAGTACTATGTTTGGAAAGGAAATTAGGCGTTCTACGGAGGAAAAAATATATTTCAATGCTTTGCATTCTCTTGCAATTATATTGTTGGCTAATTATGTTGCATATAATGTGCATTCATCAGGGCAGTATGTAGAGCATTTTGAATGCACGCTGTATTTTTAAAAATTTCACTTGCAATTCACGTTCACGTTGTGTGTGTGTGTGTGTGTGTGTGTGTATAATATATATGAATATATAATTTAATATTAGTAAATTGCCTATTTGATAATAAAAAACGTAGTTGATAACGCTGACTGATTGTTTTGCACTAATCCATAATGATATTTGTCTTGTCAATAAACTTGTCAGTTTATTATAGTGCTTTTTAATGTCTCTTCAGTTATTTCGGTCGCAGCATATGACTGAACTAGAGTGAGAAACTACTGTGATGTCGAAAATTAAAAAGTCAACAATTTCTTATGGTATATTAAAAGTTAGTTAAAAAAAAAGGAAAAAAAAGGCTACATAACTTGACTTTTCACCTGAAGAAAATCAAAAGTGAGACTGCAGTCTCCAGTGTAATACATTTTATTGTTTAAAAAAGATGGTTGTCAGAGCCGCTACACTTCATACCAAAGTAATTTGGTCCCCAGGTGTGTACTTAAAACTACCAGTGAAGACCATACTTTGAGATGATGACAGGTCTTCTCTTAACCACCATTTATGTTTTTGTCTTTAATAACATTTCAGAGAGGGGAGGGGAGGGATTTTAATACCTCAGCTGGCCAGTGTTTGGCCTCAAATCATGACAATGGAAAAATGCTATAAAACAGCAGCCTGAACTTTATTAGTACATTTCATCTCGGGAAAAAGTAGACTCTGCAAGCGCCAGGAAATGAAACGCTCTATGAACCTCTCACAGTATGTGCCTGAATTAAAAGAGTGAGCATTAGCCTGCACTTATGGGAGGTTCAGAGATCAAGGTTAAATAATATCACAATTACACAAAAGAACATTATTGGGGAAAGATTTTTTCCACCCAGAATGGTGTAGTTTACCAAATATCAGCAGGGGGTTAACTGAAAAAACCTAACCATCCAAACACTGAGCCCATGAAATAGGCAGTCCTCAAGGGTCTTATTTTTAGCAGCTCTGATGGACAAATGCTTACTTGTTCACTATAATCAAATGAATATCTAGGACAGAAAATAAATATGTATATTTAGTCATCATTTGTTTTACAACCATTTAGTTTACCATTTATTTAGAATTAGTTAGTCTATTTTTAACATGTATGAAAGTCCGGCTACATTAGCTCATTATCAGTACCGGAACAATGGCAGCTGTTCATATTATGTGCACGTTGTATGTAAGCGATGTCCCATATACAGTTTGAGGTGCATGTGTGATGCAGAAGATGCCTGTGCTGGAAGACGATGCATGCTTTCACTGGATAGACTTTGAATACTTTGAAAGAAATCATACACTCTAAAAAGTGCTGGGTTAAAAACAACCCAAGTTGGGGGTGAAAATGGACAAACCCAGAAATTGGGTTGTTTGAACCCAGTAAATGGACCCATCCAAACAACCCAATTTCTGGGTTTCTCCATTTTCAACTCCACTTGGGTTGTTTTTAACCCAGCACTTTTTAGAGTGTATGATTTCTTTCAAAATATTGCATGAGGACTATTTGAAAAGTTGAATTCTATTTGAAAGTTTGCATGAGGGCTCTGTACACACACACACACACACACACACACACACACACACACACACACACACACACACACACACACACACACACACACACACACACACACACACACACACACACACACACACACACACACACACACACACACACACACACACACACACACACACACACACACACACACACACACACACACACACACACACACTAATGGATTTCAATTGACGAGAGCCAGAAGAGCTCAAAATCCCCTGCCTGCTCTATAACTTTACCAACTTACCCCCGATCCCAATGCTTAACTAACTGCTGTCATATTGTTTCAATCCTCGTGATGTAATGTGTATTAGGGCTGGGTGATATAGTAATTTTCTCAAAATTTTTCATTGTTTTGACAATATTTGGCATAATGTAAATCATGAACGAAGCCTATTTTAAAAGCGTCTTCCTTAAAAAAATAAAAATAAAAAAAACTTTCAGGAATCAGGAATTTTTGTTGTATTTTATTTTTTAAACTCTGCACAATGTTTAATGCAGGATGTTAAAGGGATAGTTCACCCATAAACAAAAATTAGCCCATGATTTACTCACCCTCAAGCCATCCTGGGTGTATATGACATTCTTTTTTCAGACTAATAACATTTATTTTTAAGTTATTTAAAAAAAAGTTCTGGCTCCTCCAAAGTTTATAATGGCAGTGAATTTCCGTTTTGGAAGTCCATAAAACTTCCCTAAAATTGCTTCTATCCATCATATAACTGCTCCATATGGCTCCAGGGGGTTAACAAAGGCCTTCTGAAGCAAAGCTATGTGTTTGTGTAAGAAAAATATTCATTTATTCTGCCAAATCTGGAAAAAAGGTAGCAGGTGTGCAGTGTCGTCAATGGTAAGCTTTTCGAACTGAGAGAGGCACAGGCGCTACACTTTTTTCGTAAGTTGAATACAGAAGGAGATCTGGTGGAACCTAGATCATTTATAAAGTTTTAAATATGGATATTTTTCTTACACAAAAACATTGCTTCGCTTCAGAAGGCCTTTATTAACCCCCCCGGAGCCGTGTGGAGCAGTTATATGAAAAACAGAAATTCATTGCCATTATAAAGCTTTGAAGAGCCAATACATTTTTAATATAACACCGATTGCATTCGTCTGAAAGAAGAATGACATATACACCTAGGATGACTTGAGGGTGAATAAATCATGGATCATTTTGGTGAACTTACCCTTTAAATAAATAATAATAATATTAAACATAAACATTTTTTTTAAACAGTGTAAAACATTATTGTTACTAAATAAACAAGAAATAATTATATTTAATAATTTTCTTTGAATATGTATGAATCCCCTAAAGGGACAAAGAAATGTTTTTTTTTTAAATTATTTGGCTTTTGCATTCTCCCGCAAAGAACACAAAGGTTTTTGTAAATGCAAATTTTGTATTGAAATGCAGAGCCTGCATTGAACATTTTTGAATTATGACATGAATGTATCAATGTATTAATGTATCATTGAATAGTTTATTTGAAATAGACCAATGAGATGAAATAAGTTGCTAACTATTTCTTAGTCACCAATAAATAAATAAATATTCTCAACACAAGGTGCAAAAAGGAAAGACTGGGAAATGATTGTAACAACCCATTTTTAGGAAAGCAAAATTCACATTAATGATAATTTTATTCAGTATATTGTAAATATTTGATATATCACCCAGTCCTACTGTGTATTTAGCTTCTCCTTCTTTTTCTTCTGTATATCAAGCTATTATATGTGTTGTGTTCTGCTAATCTTGTTACTGTTGTTGCTTATTATTATAACCATGTTGTTGTCATTTATACTTTGTCTCTTTTCTTTGCATATTTCTCTCATTGTGTTGAATTAGTTCTGTTGCTTTGAGCGCTCTCTCCCTTTCTAACCCTGCGTTCATTTTGTTATGGCCCGACCGCAGTCCAGGATGACGCTGCCCCAGGTACCCAGGAGTACATTATGTTGCGGCAGGATTCCATCCATTCTGCGGATATAAGGGGTAAAGGCTCTCCTTTTCGTGCTAAGTGTCACGAAATCTTCTGCTGCCCACTGAAGCAAGTCGTCCTCAAAGATAACTCAGAGCCCGAAGGTTTGTGTGCAACACATCCATGTTTTTCTTTACTTTGCTAATGCTTGTGTATTTTTTTAATTTAAGTTTCATTTGAACTTACTTTTAGTTTTTGCCTTATCTTAAAAGCATCTGGCTTGTGTGTCTTGTAGAAACAGCTTGAAGCCTGTTATATTGAATGCCTTAAGGACACACTCTCTTTTTTTCTGTGTGTGTGTGTGTGTGTGTGTGTGTGTGTGTGTGTGTGTGTGTGTGTGTGTGTGTGTGTGTGTGTGTGTGTGTGTGTGTGTGTGTGTGTGTGTGTGTGTGTGTGTGTCTCTGGGCTGGGTCATGGTCATGGTCCTTCAGATCCGTATTCACCAATGATTGCCTGATCATTGATGATGTCACTCCACCTGATCTGAAGCTTCACACTTTTATTTTAAAACAGGGCTCAACACTAAATTTAAAAAAAGGATTTTTAGAAGCACAGCCAAAAATGTAGACGTGCATTCAGATTGTGTTGACTGTAATGTTTATGTGCCACTGACTGTGCTAAATACATATGCACAAATCTTCAGGTAAAAACATAGTATGGTTTACTATAGAATTGTGATAGGGCTGCACAATATAACGTTTTAGCATCAATATCATGATGTGCGCATCCGCGATATTTAGGATGTGTGATTTCTAGTGTCGTAGTTGATCTGAACGGGTCAGCTGCTCCCCGGTTCAGAACGCATGTGATTTGCCGATTAATTGCAAAATGTAACCATCATAGAGTGCAAATCTATGCATGTTTTTTTAAGTCAAGTCAGGCTCGCACGCTGTTTTCTGTGAGCACACACAAAGCTACGCAGACAGCATGTGAGCGCCAAATTCAGGTTTCTTTCTCTTTCTTTTGAGCTTAGAAATGCTGTTTCAGCGAGTGTCCTCATTAACACAGTCGGTTATGTTTTGCAAACAATTGAGAAAGAAAATGGATGCGTGTTGGGCATTCGTCTTAAAGGGACAGCAGCCTAATGTATCCACAGCTGTTTGTGTCACCAATGGTGATCAAACAACAAAAGACAAAAAAAAAGAAAATTACTTGTAGCTTTAACAAATATAAATTGAATTATATTTAATTTATACATTGAAGACAATGAACATTTGATTATTACATTTCTGTACCTGAATACTGTTAGATTTACCAGAAAAAACATAAAGCACTGCTTATTTCAATATCTTCAGTATCTTTCTTTTATTGTATTTATCTATGCTTTCTATGCTTATCTATGCACTCCCTATTCACCCCCCTATACAAAATCACCCAAATTATTCTCTTCAAATAGAGGAATTCAAATCATCTTGTGAAATTTCACATTTATTGCAGAAAAACAAAATATTGCAGCTTTTCCTATATCGTGCAGCCCTAATATATAATATAAATATATTGTAAATTCTTTGTAAATTGTGTGAGTGTGAGTGTGAGTGTGAGTGTGAGTGTGAGTGTGAGTGTGAGTGAGTGAGTGTGTGAGTGTGTGAGTGTGTGAGTGTGTGAGTGTGTGAGTGTGTGAGTGTGTGAGTGTGTGAGTGTGTGAGTGTGTGAGTGTGTGAGTGTGTGAGTGTGTGAGTGAGTGAGTGAGTGAGTGAGTGAGTGAGTGAGTGTGAGAGAGTGAGTGTGTAAGTGTGTAAGTGTGTAAGTGTGAGAGAGTGAGTGAGTGAGTGAGTGAGTGAGTGTGAGTGAGTGTGAGTGAGTGTGAGTGAGAGTGAGAGTGAGAGTGAGAGTGAGAGTGTGAGTGAGAGTGAGAGTGAGAGTGAGAGTGTGAGTGAGAGTGAGAGTGTGAGTGAGAGTGAGAGTGTGAGTGAGAGTGAGAGTGAGAGTGAGAGTGTGAGTGAGAGTGAGAGTGAGAGTGAGAGTGTGAGTGAGAGTGAGAGTGAGAGTGTGAGTGTGAGTGTGAGTGTGAGTGTGAGTGTGAGTGTGAGTGTGAGTGTGAGTGTGAGTGTGAGTGTGAGAGTGAGTGTGAGAGTGAGAGTGAGAGTGAGAGTGAGAGTGAGTGAGTGCGTGAGTGCGTGCGTGAGTGCGTGAGTGCGAGAGTTAGTGAGTGTGAGAGTGAGTGAATGAGTCAGTCAGTCAGTGAATTAATGAGCCCTTTTGGAATACAGCTCATCTCTTTCTCCCTTTGGAATCTATATAAATCATTATTCTTCTCTTCTTTTTTGCCCTGCACCCATTTTCAGACATCCCCTTCCCCACATCAGGTCCACATGTTTCTACATTAGATGAATATCTATTTAACTGCTGCCTATCGGTATCTCAAATTATAGTTTTTTTGCTTTCAAAGGGACCTGAACTCTGTCTCTTCATCCCTCTTTCCCATGTGTCCGACGTGCTGGGTTTTTATGGGGTCCTGCATGAAGCGGAATGCTGTATTGTCTTTATGTTGGGGGTGTTTTGGAAATCTTGTAGAGTGATAAGATTGTCCAAACAATGTATTTGTAAAAGTGTTTTTCTTTTCAGACTCTCAGATCACTGGGTAAGCCATCAGCAGTCACCTCAAGGCTAAATAAATAAAGCTAAACACACAAAAGCGCTCATCTCCACCGCTGTGCTGGATGACATATGAATTGTTCACGCATCACTAGAATGCAGATCTAGATTGATGGATAATTTAGTTGTCATAGATACAGCATCATTGCTGCTGACAAACATGTGCCTAATCAATTATTCAGTAATGGTTTGTATTCACGGCCATTACTACCTAATTTCTGTGTGGTATAGAGTTGTAGAGAGTCTCTAAAGAGCAAGAGTGAGTTGGGCAGGGGGAATATTTTTGTGTCTGTTTGTGGTAAATTTTTATCTATCTGGATCATGCTGCAAACAAAAGGACACGAGTGAAAAAAGTGAAGGGAGAAAGCTTATACAGAGACAGACTGGAGTACTGCAGATCTATTATTCAGTCTGACTGAAGCTATGCTTGGACGTGACTGAATTTGCAAAGAAAGTCATGGGTTTCTTATGAAATGTGTTCATAAGCACCGTGTCATGAAAGGTTAAGGGATAGTTCACCTTGAAATTAGTCTTTATTTATGTTCCAAATGACTTTGTTCCATAGTGGGTCACAAAAGGAGATGTTTGGCAGAAAGTTCACCCTGCTTTTTTTCTATACAATGAACGTGAAGGTAGACAGAGATTGTCAATCATCTAAAATGTTACCAGAAGCACCATAGATATACTAAAAGTTGTACATATGTAAAAACGCCTAGCAATTTGCCATCTATTAAATCTTACATCGTAACTTAAATGGGGTCTGTTTCATACAGAAAGCTATCATGTTTCTTCAGATGATGTGAAATATAGTGCACATGTAGTGTAAACTAGTTTTAGGATACTTTTTTTGGAGCTGCAAAGAACCTTTTCACTTTATGGAAAAGAGCAGCGTGAACAATCTGCTGAACCTTTCCTTTTGTACCAGCAAAAAAAGAAAGTCAGAGGTTTAGAATAACATATGTAAGGAAACGAAGGATATCTGAACCATAGTTTAGGAGGAAGACATGCTGTTCTGTGATCAGATTGAGAGTTACAGAGACTCAGTTAGTTTGGATCGGTTTCAGTGATATATGGGGCAATGGGGGCAGGTGCTGTTGCCGATTTCTTACACCACTTCCCTGATCAGAATCAGGACAAATATTACTGCCCCCCCCCCCCCCCCCCCCTCCACCCCAACACACACACACACACACACACACATTAGATGGAGACTTAGATATGCAGTGGAGTCTATAATCGAATCCCATGTGCACTGTCGCTCTTTCTCTTCAACTTCTCTCTTTCCCCTGTTCTGTTACACTGCTTGCCCTCAACATCCTTTATCTCTTTTACGCTCTCTTGACATCTCCAAATTCATCCCCCAATCAAGAACTGCCTGATTTCTGTCTGTTCTCTATCCTAACCTCTTTCTTTGTCCCCATTTCTTCTTTTCTGTGTCTTTTTCATCCTTACAGTGAAATGTGTCCCAAGGGCTTTTTTTCTCCGTTTATTTCGTCAATAGCTGAGAACAAGTTGTTCTTTTGGTATTTATCCTCAAAAGCACATACTCAAACCTAATGTAAATTTACTTGCGCTATCATTTAAAAGTCTGGTGTCAGATAGATTGTTTTAATGTTTTTTAAAGAAGTCTACCCAAAGCTGCAGAAACTGTATTTGAAATTGAAAATTTGTATTACATTATAAATGCCACTTTTGGTCAATTTAATGTGCATTTTTTTTTAAAAATTATTAATGACTTCAAACTTACTAAAACTTAAATTGTTTTTACGCTTAAAATAGTCTCTCGCGATTGGTGGAAGTTGGTGGCAGACCCGATTAATCAATAATGAGAATCATAGTCAATGATTTTCATTATCGATTTTATCAACTAGTTGTTGCAGTCCTATATAGATTATGCAACATGACTGCGAAGCAGTGCACAAAGCAAGGTCCATAAAGACATGGATGAGCAAGTTTGGGAGGATCTTGACTGGCCTGCACAGAGTCCTGACCTCACCCAGATAGTACACCTTTGGGATGAATTAGAGCAGAGAATGTGAGCCAGTGCCTCCCCTTGCTTCTAGAATAATGGTCACAAATTCCCATAAATACATTCCTATACCTTGTGAAAAGTCTTCCCAGAAGAGTTGAAGCTGTTATAGATGCAAAGGGTGGGACAATTCAATTTTAAACCCTATACAGCTTAAAAATGGGATGTCATCTGCATGTAAAGGCAGGTGTCCCAAAACTTTTGGCAGTATAGTGTATGTCATAGCACCCACCCCTATAAGAGACTGTTAACCAGTCTAGCAAGTGCTGTCCTTTGTTGTGATGCCATCTATATAGTTTCCATCAAACACAACAATATTACAGTTAAATAATGGCTACGTCCATAGCCCTGCTTAGCAGAATAAAAAAAAAAAACGATGGCTGGCTTGCTTGTTTCACAAACAGTGTGTATCAGTTTAAGCACTTGGCACCTTCACCCACTCTCCCTCCTGTGTAAGCGCCATCAGCGGGACTGGTGAGCTCTGAAATGACAGCACGGCTGACCCCCCTTTCTCATTTCAGCCGCTCCTCTCAAACGGCATGACTCAACACTGTTATCACTAACAACACAAAGTCTAGCTGGACTCTAATGGTGGCGTTTTTGTTTGTTGTTTGTTTCCACATTTAGTTTCATCACGCTTGCAGGATCAGGCTGGAGCTATTTATGCAAATGTTTTTGAGAAAGCATGAATAAGTCATGGTTATGATAATGAATGTGAGCTGGGGGTATTCAGATGGGTGGAGCAGAGTGAAGGACCTTCTGCGCTGTATTTTTTTGTGTATTTTATATTTTTTTGCTTTTATACTCACATTTACAGACAGCAGAGTTGTATTTCTTGATTGTATGTGGTCCCTAAGGATGTGCTTTGAGAGAGTAGATAGATGTGAGTTAGTGCAGCTGATTTGGCTGGTCATTTTGGGTAGCACTACTGCCGTCGTCCTGCTCCAAGACACACAGCCAGCCTTTTAACTGTTGTGAAATGCCACCAGTGTGATAGAGGGGCTCCAGTGTGCCAAGCTCCTGTCTTATTCAATTGAGCTAGGTTAATAGTGATGTCACATCCCTTCCCACTTCAGAGCTACAGCGGCCCCCTAAAGTTTTGGGATGTTTTAGTTGCACTTAATTTTTAAGTTGACACTGCATTTTGTCATTTCATTAGACAACATAACGTCAGACCAGGTTTTTAGCGAAAAGGTTGCATGTGCATTTTATTTGTATTTATTTTTGTTTTTGTTTTATTTTTATTTGTATAGTTGATTAATTTGCCCCGCCCACCCCGCCCCCAATTTACTCAACTTCCAATTCAGTAATTAAGCATTGCAGAAACATATTAACAGTCAGATTTACTAAACAGGGCAAATTAGTGTAAGAGTGCAATTACAAAAAGGCACAGATGGGAGTGGAAAGTTAAAAGAAAGTGTATGTAAGATTATGGCCAAAACTGGTACTGAAATCACTTTTAAATTACTGTAGAGCGGTGTATCCCCTCTCCCTCTCCCCCCTGACTTGAGGTTGCCAGATAGGCTGCAGGATCAGCAGAAACGTTTGTAGCTGCAGCTGTGGTAACTAGAGCAGATCTGGCCACCCGGATGCTGAAACACTACTGACTTTGTGATCGGACTACTGTAGTAGTATTTGAAATGAACATGATTTCTTAATATCTAGAGACATATCAGGGCCATTTTATGATGAATTGAAATACATTTCTTATATACAGTTCCTTTAAAGAGCACAAATGAAAGAAAACAGATGAAGCCGGATTATTTCCATTATGACCAACGCAATTTACCTAGAGTAACGCAAATTAGTATCTGGTTAGACATGCTTTTTTGGGGGGACGGTAAATAATGGGCACAATAGCAGTAAATTGACCAGCGCAAGGTAAATCACCTTGCATGATTCATTTAATACTCTCCTCCTATACATTTTGCATCTAAGGGAAACTTCTTCAAATGCAAATGCAATAACGTCCTTCACATAAATAAACCTGTCCACGCCTTAACTTTTCACTCTATGTATTTAGTTAATCCTATCAGTAGTTTTTTAACAAAAAAGATAACTCTATGGATAACTCATTGGAGAGACACTCCTGCAAGAGCCAAATTACCTTTAACAGTGAACCGTAATAATCACAATCCTGAATCACACCTCTCTTTAAAATGTTCCTGAACCATTAAACCACCGTTTCCCCCTACTGATTCAGAGCTTCTGCAGCTCCCCTCTTTTACACACTTCTCCACACAGCTTCACAGACCTCCTGTTGCTCTTTAGGAGTCAAAGCAAGAGCAAACCTGCCAACCCAAATCTCACCTGCTGTCACTTTAGTTTATTCAGTCTAATCCAGAAACACACCGTGGTAGATTTTTACTTAAAACTCTTAAGTAAAGTTTCAGTCACTGCTAAAGACTTGGTCTGTATGTACATTAAATGTTTAAACAACATTTAGGTCTGTAAGCTATTTGCGCTATATATATATATATATATATATATATATATATATATATATATATATATATATATATATATATATATATATATATATATATATATATATATATATACATGTATGTATGTATGTATGTGTGTATATATATATATATATATATATATATATATATATATATATACATGTATGTATGTATGTATGTGTGTGTATATATATATATATATATATATATATATGACATATGACAGCTTACTGCACATACATATTGTTGAGAATACATGTTTCTTTGGGATCTGGCACATTTCTTAAGGAGTTTTTACATAAGACTTGTTTGTGAACATAATAGAACTGAATGCTTTGGTCTCGCAATGTGCTGAACTATTTTTAACTTCACACTCTGACTCAAATGCACATGATCTAGATTTAGCTGTTTTTTGTGTTTTGATATTTTTATCAGCTGCGATTAATGGGAGAACTAGGAGTGCCACAAAATGATGGAATCAACTTAAATTTCTACTAAAATAAAAATGCATTACTTTTCTAATGTACAAATAAATGGTTTGTAGTTAAATGTAACAATAATACATTGATAAATCATTTTTAATGCAACATTTAATTAGCATTTTTATAAAGCATTTTCATTGTAAGAAGTTCAAAGGAACAATTAATGACGTTTTGACTGAAAGTAATTTGTAAATGCTTTATAAAATGGTTTAGATATTTATTAATTTATTATAAATTTTAACCATTTATGCATTTTTTTTTTATTCAATAGCAACTTGCATTGCATTGAAGTTATTAATCTTTTTTTCCTTTTTTTTATCAGTTCATATGCAATACTAGGAATTGAGCCTATGAATGTGGCATTACCAGCACCATGCTATAATGTTTGAGCTACAATAATAATTAACATTTTTATTTAAGATAAAATATATTGATATTGATATCGATAACCTAGTTGACTTTACTAAACAGATTGCTGACTGAATAGTCAACTAGTCAAACTGTGAGCCATTCAGTCTCAATGAACCCAGATGAAGCTCTGATGCACTGAGGTCAAAATGTTGTGTATGATAAAGAACAGTAAAATATGTGAATGGGAGTAAGAGAGCAAGAGGGGATTGGCTCGCTCAAGCTTTCACTCCTGCCTAACTCCCCCTCTTTCCCTTAAACACTTCCTTTAACGCACACGCTTGGTCTTTTCCTCTCGCCCACACTAGTGTGTTCCAGATGCCTGTTTAGACGGTTAGTCATGAGTCATCTCCCCACATGCTCTGACCTATTCTCCTCTTTCATCAACCTGTTTCACACCTCTTCAATCCCTCACGCTCCTGGAGAGGTGAACTGAGAGGTGTACAGTAGGTAACTTCTCTCCTCCGCTCCCTCGCTGAACAGATCCACAAAAACTAAAGCTACGGGATGTTGTAGTAGTGCTTTGCCTAGTCGTGGAAATATTCCATCCTGTCAGAGTGGAAATCAATAGGTGAGCACTCTACATCTCCATTTAAAGTCATTTGTGCTGTTGCCTAAGTTGTGCCACTTTATGGATTGGTGATGCCCCCAATTTTGTTGAAATGTTTACTTTGGAAATGGCCGGAAAGCTTCATTTTCTGTCTTTTGCAATAGTACGAATGTCAAGAGCGGTGATAGTTAAATCCTAAGCACTCGTTCTGTGATATGGTCCTGTCCCGCGGGCCAGTGGGACACAATGGAATAGCACAATTACATAAGACTCTGGAGCGTCTTCTCCCAAAGGGCTTCTGGCAGGCTAGAGCCTTGTCTGCACTGATTTACACAGACACCCAATTTGGAGCATCGTCTTTGCTGCCAACCCTGGTGAAGGATCTGAGAGTTTTGGGCTGGATTGAAGCGGCAGGATTAATGTCTGCCAGCACAACTCTCTCTTCCTCACCCACCAGCATATCAACATATAGACAGCGATGTTCAGTCATTTATGGAATCTTTATTTGTCAGAATACCAGAATGTTTTTTTTTTCTTTCTACAATGTGGTACAGTTGATCAGGCACATCAATGTATTAGAGTGATAATCCCACTAGAGCGACCTTGGGTTAAGTGCCTTGCTCAAAGGCAATGGTGAATACTCAGAGCTTGCACCTTGTGGAGACTCAACCTCTTCATACCACACCACTAAAGAAAGATCACATATCTAGTATTCAATATAATGTAACATTTATTTACGATACATATAATTTTCATGTTGTTATGACCATTACATGGCTAATGTAACAATCCTATACTGCTTTATCTAAATTAATTTAAAAAACAAAACACTACAAACAAAAATCACTCAATTTAAATTCTACAAGTGAATTTAAGCATCATAACATGACAATGTAGAAAAATGGATGTTAATTTTGCAGCTTACTAAAAGTTTCAATTTTTAATTTTAAGTAAGCATTAGATGAAGGCAAAAGTGATTTTAATGTAAAAATAGGGTAAATGACCATGAACAATTATTGACCAACATGAATAAAATAATAATAATAATTTAAAAAAATCATCAAAATATTATAATTTTGACCAATACATTTACACTGTAAAACCGAACGCTCAAAATAATTAATTGGTTTGAGTAGGAAACACTTAAACACATTAGTTCAATTAAGTGAATCTTTAGCACTTTTTTTCTTTCAAGTTCACAGAACTGATATATTTTAAGTTAAGGAACATTTAAATGTTTTGAGTTTTATGAAATTATTTTAATTCAGAAAAACTTTTTAGCTGAAACTGGGCTGGGATTTCTATTTCCCAGCATGCTTTGCCCGTGACACAAAATGGAGAGTAAATGCTAAAATTGTTATATAATGCTTTGTGTGCAAGATTAATGTTAAGTGGGAGATTTAGTGGTGATTGAATATTTTGTTTTGCTAATGTAGAAGAGTTTCTGTTACGGTTTTTGAGAGTTACTATCATGGTGACAAGTGGTGCATGCAGCTTGGTTTGAGAGTTTGGTTTGATGTTTAAAGGTCCCGTTTTTCGTGTGTTTTTGAAGCTTTGATTATGTTTACAGTGTGTAATATAACATGAGTGCATGTCTCGCGTGTAAAAAAACAGTATTTTTCACACAATTTACTTATCTGTACAGCGCTGTTTTCTCTGTCCTAAAAACGGTCTGATGATTTCCTTGTTCTATGAAGTCCCTCCTTCAGAAACACGTAACGAGTTCTGATTGGGCCAGCGCTTCCCGTGTTGTGATTGGACAGCAGCTTAGCGCACTTTGCCCGGAAAGGTCCCGCCTCTTACCATAACGGGGAGATGCAAGCGCTGAATGCGCTCTTCTCCACGTGGGAGAGCAACAAGACCACGCCCCATGTACTTCATGAGGGTTTGTCAACAAACGGTTCTAGTGACGTCATTCAAGCAAGGAAGTGCAGAGGTGTAGTCCAAAGCGGCCGTTCTCTGTAGGCTTTGAAAGGAAACTTCTGTTAAATAAAATATCTCGCTTGGCATTGAACTTTGAGCTTTATAATTTTACAGGTATTATTTATGCTCTAACAGCAACATTTCACACTAACTAAAGTTTGAAAGATGGGATCGCGAAGAACAGGACCTTTAATGCTTTATATTGCTGCACTCATTAAACAAGTTGTATACCATGCTATTGTTAACATGTTAACAATTGAGAATTAGCTTGTTATAGCTAGCTAAGTTTATTTTAACAAAAATGTTCACATTAAGGGTTACATGAAAATCTGTAAGTTAAATGTACTTTAACATTTTAATTGTTCTTAACTTGAAATGTTTAAGGATATAAATAAAATACATAAATATATTCTGCTTGCTTAAAATGTGAATTTCTTAACTTTTAAGTTTTGCCATCTTATTCAGGTTTACAGTTATATAAAGTTTGAGGGTACGATTTTGTAAGTTTCTTTTGCCTCGCACAGCTGCATTTATTTGAACAAAAATGCAGTCAAGTAGTAATTATGTAAAATGTTACTGAAATTTAAAATATATTTTTTCTTTAATATATTTTAAATTGTAATTAATTCCTGAGATGGCAAAGTCTGGCATTACTACAAACCGAAGTGAGATATTTAATGATAAACAGCCCTATCTACAGTATATGTTGGTTAGATACCGAAGCTAATACTGTTTTGAAAAGGATGTTTGACTTTATCTCCTAGACATAAATTGTTTTGTGTTTTTCTGTTTTCAGAGCGCTCTAAGCAGTCTGCACCTGAACATAGCACCATTACCTCTCTGTGATGTTGTGTATGCACTGCTGTAGGTTTAAGCAAAAGGCTCAATGGGCCAGTAATGTCTTTACAGAGAGGATGAGATTCAGTGTATTCAACCACTCCAGGCGAGAAGCTATTTATAGCTAATCCTAATGTGACAGGGAAGAGGGGCTAAAACACTGTTCTGGGACAGACATTCAGGATAGATGCAGGGAAAACAGGATGAAAAGAGACCATTGCAAAGCATGTTTAGTACATGTGTGCTAGGAGGATACTGACCTACTATCCTGAACCACGCTGTCTCAATGGGCATTGTGACTTGTTTACTTGTTTACTTAAAGTGCAGTTGATGTGATGTGTTGCCTTAAATATTTATTGTTCTGGGCCTTTTTTGTTGGGGTTCGACAGACATCCTGTTCAGATATGTGATGAATTACTTAAGGATGGATTACATAAGGGGGCATTTGGACTCTGGGAGAGGGTACATTTGTCACCAATACTAAATGCAACTGTACTAAAATGATTGGTTGTGTTTATCATTGCTTTCTGAGTTATTCACAGCTGGTAGACACACACTCAGAAAAAAAGGTACAGTGCTGTCACTGGGGAGGTACCCTAAGGTACAAAAGTGAAAAGGCAAATCTTTGTACCTTACTCACCCCTAAATGGTACATATTAGTACCTTAAAAGTAAATCAGTAAATATCAGTACTTTAAGAGTGCGTATAAGTACCTTAAAGGTACATAGTGACAGCAATGTACCTTTTTTCTGACAGTGCATGCATAACTATAAAACATAACAAATGTTAATTAAATATTTACACAGCATTCAACCCTTAATTTAATGAACAAAACAATAATAATTACTGATTAAACTATACAAAATATTAGCGATCTCACACGACTACTGCTAGTACATGTGACTCAGTGTCGCCGATAAATGATCAACAATATTAAGATCCCAAAGAAACCAAATCAAAAGGCTTGTGGATGTATAATTTGAGGTGCATTTATTTTTTTATTAAAAGTTCACATATGTAAAAACAAAAAAAAACAAAAAAATCTGTAAAATATCCAAAAACCACTAGGCCAGTGTTATATATTTTGTGCAGTTGCATACTTACAATATCCCATGTTTCTAACTATTTGTAAATTGTGAGGAGAATTGCTATTTTAAAGGGTTAATTCACCCCAAAATGAAATTGATGTCATTAATGACTCACCCTAATGTCGTTCCACACCCGTAAGACCTCTGTTCATCTTCAGAACACAGTTTAAGATATTTTAAATTTAGTCCGAGAGCTTTACTGTTCCTTCAATGAAAGTGTAGGCACACTATACTGTCCATGTTTAGAAAGTTAATAAAAACATCATCAAAGTAGTCCATATGTGACATCAGTTAGTTCATTAGAATCTCTGGAAGCATCGAAAATACATTTTGATCCAAAAATAACAAAAACTACAACTTTATTCAACATTGTCTTCTCTTCCGGGTTTGTTTTCAATCCTCAAATAAAGATTAGAATGGTTATGAATCACGTATTGATTCATAATTCGGATCACGTGTCAAAATGCCAAACTGCTGAAATCACGTGACATTGTTGATCCAAATCTGAATGATTTATTTTTTGGGATGAACTAACCCTTTAAACCAAGGAGGTTGGACGTCTGAGGGAGTCGTCCTGTCAATTGCATCATATCTGCGGTACCCTCGGTTTCCGTTTTTATTTCCGGTTATAAAAGCTACGCCTTTGTTATGAATAGGCGCCCTCTAGTGGACAGAAAAGTTACTTAGTACACCTTTAGATTTAGCTCTACTCTTACTGTGCTATTATCATTCCTCCCTCATTTTTAGATTTTTGGAGTTAAAGCTACACTATATAACTTTTCCATCCATTAGAGGGCGCCTATTCAAAACAAAGGCGTAGTTTGATGACCCCATTGGTGAATTAACGTTACTGCAGTATGAAGCAGAGCAGGATCGAGCGTTGTGGAGCCGAGCAAAGCCGTTGGAGCGATTGTTACGCAAACACACGCCTCGCGAGCAACAGGACTTTTATTATATTGGGACACAGTTGCGGGCTCCATTTCTGCTTTTCCAGTCATGAATATGTGGTAACGCAGCTCTGTTTATCATATTAGATACATTTAAGTGCGTTTAAAATTATGTTATAACGTTACTCAGCAGCTGCTGTGACACTTGTTGCACACTGCTAAGAGTAAAGCGTTTCTGCCAATATAAAAGGTAAAAGGAGAAACCGAGGGTAAGGCAGATATCACGCAATTGACAGGCAATTCCCTCAGATTTCCTGCCTCTTAGGTTAAAATAGCAATTTTTTTCACAATTTACAAACAGTTGGAAATATTTGGGGTATTGTAAGAACTGAACAAAATATATAACACTGGCCTAGTAGGATAGCGCTACAACCAACCAGAGCACCGTGAAGCAGTGCTAGTTGACAGATTAAACTTTTGCTGTATCCCGTCGGCAAAACTCCGAACACATCTTCCCTTTTTAAGAATGACTTAAGTGCCGTTCTTTGTTCTTTTCTCAGAGAAAAGCTTAACTACAAGTCTTCCAGAGTCGCGGTCAAAGCTGATTCGAATGGCCACCGTTCGCCAGCTTCTGTTTACTAATAGCACGCAAGCACATCTCAGCCATCATCATGTTAATTCCCGCCCACCGACTCTATACACGTTGTGATTGGCCTGACCAGAGTTTGGTTTTTACAGCTCAGACGTGATTTGAGAATATCTAGACGACACTCGTGGCAGATTAGATTTGCTGCCGCTAGGGTGTGTCTAGATTTCTAGGTTACCTTTAGACACTTGTTCAAAACATTCTTACTCTCAACTCATCACATATTAATGCTTGGTCAAGAAGACATGGCGTCACTTTTTAAAAAAACATGGTACCCCTTTAGCATTGTTTCGACAGTACTCCAGTGCTTTCAGTTGTTTGCCTTGTGTCAGATCACATTATTTAATTATTTAGTGTTTATAAACAATATGTTGGTTGCACTTGCGGTCACCTGAATCAAAAATGCTGGACTCGGGAGCCTGGAGAGAAGTTATAACAGAACCAAATCAACTTTGTGGATGATAGATTGAGGAGGTAGAATAAATGAACTGCTAGGATGCACAAGCCGAACCGAAGCATGGGAGAGAGTAACCACATGCCTAATAGGAGACTGTGAGTGAAGACAACGCTGCAACACAGGCCTGAGGCTGAGTCTGCAAATCTCAAATGTATTTGCTCTATTCATATGGCTACAGCGCTAACAGGTCGGATCTTGTTTCATGCATGTAAACAGTAAAATACAGAGGAAATCGCATTTCCCCCACATCCGATTTGGGCCATTTTCGTATGTTGCTTGATACTTTTCCGATATATGATCTGACCTAAGTCTAAAATCTCATATCCATTTGTTCTCTTATTTCACCTTTATGTTATTCATATCTGCTGTAACGTAATATTTGTTTACAGTATATATGCATGTCTTAGTAATTCTAGAGCTACAAGATGTGAAACAGAAATGTCAAGTATGCATTTTAACAATGCTACGTTGTATTCTTAGAAATGGTTGTCTTCCTGTGATGTTGTCATAGTCAAGTCACCTTTTTATAGCACTTTATACAATATATAGATTGTCTCAAAGCAGCTTTGAAATTAATTTAATGGTGTAAACATAGGTTGTAAAAAAAAAATCATTATTCAGTTATATTTAGTTAATTCAGTTCTTTTGTAATGGTCATCAATTCTTAAAGGGTAAGTTCAACCAAAAATGAAAATTGTCATTAATTCCTCACCCTCATGCCGTTCCAGACCTGTAAGACCTCCGTTCGTCTACGGAACACAAATGAAGATATTTTTGTTGAAATCCAATGGCTCAGAAAGGCCTTCATTGGCCACAATGTCATTTCCTCTCTCAAGACCCATAAAAGACACTAAAGACGTCGTTACAAAGCCCATCTCACTACAGTGATTTGAAAATAATTTTATGAAGGGACAAAATTAGTTTTTGTGCGCAAAACGAAATAACGACTTGTATAGTGATGGCCGATTTCAAAACACTTCTTCTGAAGCCTCTGAGCTTAATGAAACGGCGTATTGATTCATGATTTGGATCGCGTGTCAAACTGCCAAACTGCTGAAATCACATGACTTTGGTGATCCGAACTGCTGATTCAATACGCTGATTCATAATGCTCCGAAGTTTACGAATCAGTGTTTTGAAACTATATAAGTCAACGATATAAGTTTTGAAACTATATAAGTTTCGTTTTTTTTGTGCACAACATCTATTCTTGTCGCTTCATTAAATTATTGCAGAACCACTATAGGGAGATGGGCTTTGTAACGAAGTCTTTAGTGCCCTGGAAATGACATTGTGTCCAATGGAGGCATTTGTGAGCCATCGGATTTCAATAAAAATGTCTTTATTTGTGTTTGGAAGATGAACGGAGGACTTACGGGTATCGAACGATACAAGGGTAAGTAAGTAATGACAGAATTTTAATTTTTGGGGGAACTAACCCTTTAAATTAGTTCAATTCGGCTATACAGCAGCTCTACTGAAAGGGCTCCGTTTGTACGTCGCTAACTCAGTTAGCTGGATTTGATTGTTGATGATTTGGCATGATCTTCGATCGGTTGGCTCTTCGGTGCTCATCCTGGACTTGTTGTCATAGCAACGAGTCTGTAAACTTAAACCTTGGGAGCAGGTTTATTACATTTAAACGGGATTAGACTGCATCTGATACTTAACATATGTCCCAACAAGTAACCTCTGTTACTTTATTACAAGAGTTCCATACTGAAATAAAAATAAAATGTAATAAAAAAAAAAAAAAAACAGTGCACATTTAATTTATATATTATAACTTTTATTTCATTTTGGTTAAAAGTGGTTTCATCAGGTTTTTTTATATATTTTTTTATGTGATGTCATTATGTTGCTGTCTCTCCGCCAGCCAATCGCTGCATTGCTGATCATGGTTTCGAGTATCACTGCATCTGCCCTTTTCAAGCAACACAAGAACTAGCAGTAATCTCAAACAATTTAATCTAGATATTTTAATCCAAGCCACAGATATTTTGAAGAATCAAATTTGCTGAGCTCAGTTATCATGATTAGAAGAACTGGGTCTGTCAAATAATCTTGGATGTATTAAGCGAGGTACGAAGAACGGTCCCCAGTTCTCCTCTGCCCAAACAAAGCAAATTATTATGCTTTCATTCCAGACTGCATCAAAAACCAGAAGTCAGACTGTGGATTGTTATCCTTCACAATTTATCATCCAGTTCCTTCTGCTTGAAGATATAGTATTATCATAATGTTGAAAGACAATACCAGCTGTATGTTATTTTTAATGATTATATCAACTTTATTAAAAATTTACAGTGTATCATGGTCAGTGTTTTTTAATACTTGTGGAATAAAGAAACAACTAAAATATAATTTTGTCATAAGAATACAGTTAGTTATACAGTAAATATTAATGGAAGATGCATTTTGTCAAGTCTGTCCATGGCAAGTGTGGTAGAAATGTAAAGGGATAGTTCATACGACTCCTTTATTGTCCTCATTCCCAATTTGTTGCAATTGCATGGACAAGAGTAACCAGCTTCAGACTTATGTTTCACAGAAGAAAAAAAGTCTTGGTTCTTAGACAGTGAGAGTGAATAAAGGATAACAAAATGTGTAATGTTTGGGTGAGCTATAGTATTGATCTCATTACAGTATGTAGTCTCTGTCTGACAGAGGTGTTAGAAAGTGGGCCATGTGAGCCATGAGTGTGCTCTCTCTTTTTTCTCCTACCCTGTCTGTCAGACATGAATCGGTCTGATTGGCTGTCGCACCGCTCCGACGCACGCTTTGGATGATGTAATGTGCAGCAATCAAGCGTCATCGTCGTCGCAGGACCCAGCATACAAAAAGCAGAGCTGATGATGCCAGCTAGCGCTAATCTCGGCACTAACACTGACAAAGGCCTGATTAATGTTATCCCTCCGGCAGTGGTCGCACACTTTATCAGCTGATTAGCAGGGACTGCTGGATAACTGTGGCTTTGTGTGAAGATCTGCACTTAAGCCTCACTGATTTTATAGCAGTTTGAATCCAGCTCCTCCTGCGGTGTGTGATTGTTATGGCAGATGTTTTTAAATGGGATCAAATGGCTGCTTCCAATCCAAAGATGCCTGATCCACCCTGGTTACGAAAGTAAATCATGGTATTGGAATGCTTGGGGAGAAGCCCTAATCGCTTAAACTTAACCCTATGTCATTTCAGGGAGCTCAGCATCCCCTCAGATTCATTTTGAGACTTATTACATGGCTTTCTGGAATGTTTGATTGGTCGATTTTGGTGTCTTGCCGACAAATATTTGAGTATAATAGCTGTATAATTGACTGCTGTAGGCAAAGCTATGCTAGTTTTAGCCTCTTTCTAACCCTCACAGTGACTTTCTTAACACATAATAAATAAATAAAAAGATTTATTTGTTTGCTTGCACAGTCAAAAAAATGATAATTTACTTTAAAAATGCGTCAAGTGGTTGCACACAACTATACTGAGCTTTTTTTTTTTTTTTTTTACAAATAATTAGCTATATGAACAAAAGAATTTCAAGTAAAGCTGACAAAATGTATTTGAGTAAATAAAAACTATTTGAATTTGTCAGTTTCATTATATTTATGTGCAGTTTACTTAATAATGTTATGTTAAATTTATAAAAGTTTATTATGTAAGGTGAACACATTTATCAATTGAATTTACCTTTACAACTTTTAAATAACAACAGGCATATTTTTTTTAAATAAAATGCAAAAATAACTCATTGTACTAGGTTCCATTTAATTGAGGGCAGGAATTTCATCTTATGAATTTAAGTTTGAAGTTAAATGCCCACAGTCAGGCACCACTCTTCTGCATAATAGTAACCACAAAATTAAAGAAACTCCTCAATGTCCAACATAACCGAACATTAAACACTAACATAAACTAACAACATCTTTCCCTTTACTGAAAAACACATAACACTTTAATCCATACATTTTCTCTCCTAGCGCAGTCCCTTGCAAAGTATGCTGGGAACTACAGATCCACTGCAGTCAGTTATGTCAGCACAAATATTTTATGTAGTTTTACACAAATTAAGTAAACTTATTTTTTTATATATATATTAAGTTAATTAAAAAACAATTAAATTAGGTTGTGTAAAAATTAGATCTGTTTAAAGCTACACTGTGTAACTTTTTTAGTTTATTCTTAGCCAAAAACACTTAGTTCTTTCAAAAATATATGTGCTCATTAATGTATATTTACTTCTTTCAAGTAATAAAGTATTCTCGTAAGTTTATAATATACCATTGAAAATACATACAGGTGAGGGGTTCAAATGCTAGTTGCCACGTTGCTCCTCCATTTTGAAAGTAAGCCAAAGAGGGACATACCGGAAATTCAAGATTCGCCTTTCGCGTTTTAACACTCAATGGCACCATGTCGAATGTGAAGAGGGGGATTGCCATGTTAATCTTGGACTAAATCGGCCACCGTAGGAGTTAAAACGAAATCAGAATTGAGAGGAACAGAAACTATTATTCACTGGATGGTCATATACCTTTTCACTCTAGATGGGGGAAAATATCACACAGTGTAGCTTTAAGTAAAGTAATCATAATTTAAATTTGTCTTCTTTATGAAGGGCCTGCATAATCTTTTTGAGTGCATGCTTGCTTGGTTGGTTGTGTGGGTGTTTGTATAATAAACCCTTAAGAGGTGATATAAGAGCTGATTTCCCCTTCTAATTTTGTTTTGTGATAATGTCCGGATGAGCTTATGTTATCTATTATTTAATACTCAACCTCTTGCAGTCTCGGACTCCAGCATGTTAATAACACGCCTTCCGAATGGGGGTGGGAAAGAAAGAAACAGACACAGACATCAAAAATGAGGAAAAACTTATTGTCTGAGATATTGAGGTCTCAACCGAGACAGTTGGACTCTGTAAAAAAAGAGTTTTGGCACAGAGCTTTGTTCTTAGCCCTCACTTCTTCCTGCTTCATTAATGTCAGAATTATTATTATTCCACTGGCTTTCAGAAATGAGAGCGCCTGCAGCTAAAGGACTACTGCATTTTCGTGAGGCAGCAGACGAGAGCCCAGAGTGGCAGAATCAAAGGAATTTCAATTGCTGTTTACTCTTCGACCTCCTATTCAGACAGCTCACACTGCATGAGAGTCTGCTTAGATCACAAACTATGCAGGGTGGGGGAAAAAAGGAAAGAATGTAAAAAGATGAAAAGAGAAACTTTGTGTAATGCATTCGCTGTGCACATGGAAGTAACTTGAAGAACTTGAAGCTTGGTTATCCAAAGAGAGATACAGTATGAGATGCTTACAACTTAAAAAAAGGATGGTTCACATAAAAATGAACGTTCTGTCACAATTTGCTCCTCATAATGTTGTTCCAAACCTGAACTTGGAACACAACAGAAATGTCCCATGCTGGCAAACGAAGTCGGCATGTGCTTTGGATAATTTCGAGCTACAGGCAAAACAAGTGAAAAATGGTAGATTTTTTGCATTTGAGGTTTTCACACAAATTAATTAATGAAGCTAAAAGTATCTTTATTGAGTAGCTTACCTTTTCTTTGTCCATGAAAATTAGCACACTTGTGCTAACTGACAGATCTGACGCGTCCAGCGGTCAGACAAAGTGTGATCCCGATACACACACATTACAGAATTACAGTATTTCAAAATACCTGTATTGGCGAGTATTCACGCCAACATTATCTGTTTTGTCTTATGTGAACGCATTAACTGTAGCGGGAAAACATCTGGTGATTATATTAGATGCGGTAAAGTTGGTCTTACGGCCTGTACACACACGTGACATACGATGACACGCTTACAAGATGGCAACGGCTTTACGCTTCAGAACGGCTTATCGGAATCCTGTGGGTGACGTCAGCGATTTTCACTAGCGATGTGCCGCGTGAACATGCAAATTCAGTAGATGGTGCTGTGATACTTGCTTCTGACACTCGCTTGTCACAGAGAAAGAAGAGAGAGTGTATTTAGGTGGCGTGCTTGCTAAAACCATTTAAACACACTTTTTGCTAACATGGCAAGCAGCATTAGCAGCTCATCTTCTTCTTTCACTTCACTTCGCTTCACTTTGTTTGTTTTGTCTACTTACTTCCTATTCGTCGTATCAATGTGTGCTAGGCTAGATGTTTTGTGCTTGAGCGACACCAAGTTGTGTTTTACTGTGACTTCAGCAGCTCCAGGATACGTGAACAAAACCGCCGTTCTCATTGTTCGGCCAGGTTTAAATGCACTGCGTCAAAACAAAAACAAATGTAACAAAAAATTACGCTTTTAAGTCTGCCGTTTTGTGTCGGTGTGCACACTCACATTGGCTCCCTTTGTTTAGTCACAAGGCATTAAACGCGCAAAAATCGGCTCTGTGTGAACAGGCCTTTATAGGCTGTCTGTTTCATTAATGTTAATCAAACTATTATGGTATCATGGGGAAAAAAAGTTTCATGTATATTTTTCCTATAGTTTTTTGGTTGCAAGTTGGTATGTGTCAAAACTGGTGTGATTACCAGGGATTTTAAGGTATGGTTGCTAGATATTTTGTTTTGTTTTTGGAACCTTCAGAAAACTTTAAATTGACTTTACTTACTCTATTGACTTCCAACAGGTGTAGCTCAGTCCATTTTATTTCTCAGATTCAAACAAATCATGCATTATTTTCAAGTTTTTTTTTATAGAGATGTGAAAATGACAAGAACACATTTTTGAAAATGTACTCATTGCAACTCATTTTGCCAGCACAGGTCACCAACTTTTTTGTCCAAAATAACGTTTACATTTTTTTAGTTTTTTACATTAGTTTTATAGCGCTTTATACAATAGTTTCAAAGCAGCTTCACAATAATAAACAGAATGTAACGGAATGAATGATGCAGATCAAATATGAGACTAATTATGCTGTAAAGCGGGAGTAGCAATATGTAGTGATTCAGTTCAGTTCAATAACTGTAAAGTTTTAATATGGGTTAGGTTAATTCAATATAAGCAGCTAAGTAATGTCATTATTCAGTGTCAGTTCAATGTTGATTTAAATCAGTTATATAATGGTGTCGTCGATCCTGCAAACTTCAGTCGAAAAACTAAAATGATTCAGCAATAAAGCAGAAGACATTAGTGTCATTATTCATCTCAGTTCAGTTCACGTTTTATGTCTGATAGAGTCATGCAGTTCAATAAAAAAAACATTGAGACATTTCAAATTATCTTTTTTGAAGTCATATGTCATATAGACATTTAGAACGACATGATGACAGAAGTTTAATGCCTGGGTAAACTATCCCTTTAAAACACTTATTCATGATGACTGTTTGGACAGTAGACAAAGGAAAGCAACAGATCGCATACGTAAATCTCTCTGCACGTTTCCCATTAGTGTTAATGCTGGAGTGAGTTATGAGAAGAAAAAGAGCCAGCAATTTATTCATGCACTGCAGTACAGTGGTGGCTGATCCCCAAGGTTTTTGAACAGGTGGTGTGTTCTGAGCTGAGGTCTGCCGGAGAGAGCAAAGGCAAATCAAATAAATAAAAGTTTTGAGTGCATCAGCATGCCAAGCAGGCATCCCAGAAGACTATGTAGAAGTGATGCCTTGCCTGGGATCTCTCCTGGATACTTGTTTCTGGGGTAAAAAAAACCCCAGCATGGTGGGGAAAAAAGGCAAGGGCCATTAATAATGCAGAAGGTCAGATCTACTCTGACTGTACTGCTCAAATCAAAGCTGTCTGCAGCTCAGATTCATAAAAGGAATTTTGGATTTAAAGCCATGAAACGGCAAACAGCCATTTTAACAGAAATGTCCCCCCTTGAGGCATTTTTACCTTTTTCTAAAACTTCTAGCAACTGCTGTAAACAACTTAAAGGGATTGTTTATTCTGTCATTATTCCATTGTATAGATAAAAAAGTGGAGGGGAAATAAAGAAAAGAAAAAAATCTATGGGAACCAGACCTTTTGCTTACCAACATTCTTAAAATATATTTTTATTTTATTTTATTCTTTTACTTTTATTTTTTTCCACCTGGTTTGAAACAACAATGACAGAATCATTTTAAGTGACAAATTCAGTGTTTTGAATTAACTAAATTAGATTAATAAGAATATAATGTCATTTCAGATCATGTAACATTTTTAGTCACATTGAGAAAGTCCCCCAAATTAAGAATTTAAAGGTGCTACTGTGATAAGAAAAACATTGAATAAAGGTTACAAATAATAGGCTATTTATTTTAAAATACCAATCAGATGTTGTTATCTGGTGTTAGTTTCAAGACCATTGCATTCTCTCCACTCTGTGATGACTCTGCAGACTCTCAAAAACATGGTACTTAAGTCTGGAATTATTTTAGGTGTCGAGCAGTGTTTTACAGGGTCATGTTTAACCCATTTAATTATAATTATTAATGTTCAAACCCTTACGCTTGCCCATTTTTCCTACTTCTAACACACTTTGAGGACAAAATGTTTACTTACTGCTTAATATCCCACCCCTTAACAGGTGCTGTGATGAAGAGATAATCAGTGTTATTCACACCATCTGTTAGTGGTCATAATGTTATGGTTGATCAATGTATATATATATATATATATATATATATATATATATATATATATATATATATATATATATATATATATATATATATATATATATATATATATATATATATATATATATTTAATTTACCATGCTACCATGCTTCCTTCAGGAGAGATCTGATGTCTTTTGCCTTGGTGGGCGGCATTGCGTAAAGGTCTGGCATAGGTTTGTGGTGACAGCTGAGTGTGGATCAGTAGAGAAGGCTGAGGTACTGTAGAATCATGTGGAGGATATTTATATTTGTTAATTTTAATATATATATATATATTTTTTTGTTATTATATTATTATAATTAAGTTATTATATTATTAAAAATTAACATAAAGATAAATATCCTCCACATGATTCTACAGTAACTCAGCCTCATATATATATTTAAGTTAACTGTATATGTGCACACACACACATGTATGTATGTATGTATGTATGTGTATATTTTCCCACTGGTCACTAAACTAAACAGAATTTTGGTCACAAACTTTTGACTGTTCAGATCACGAATGTAGGCATCTACAGTGGTGTCTATATAAGTTAACCACAATTTTGATTAATTTCATTACATTTTCAGCCCAATTTTTATTTTTGGTGCTGGACCTGTTAGAAACTAGCCAGAAGATGAGCCAGCACATGTGAAGTTAGTTTTTTTCAGCTGAATACAGTACCTCAGCCTTCTCTACTGATCCACACTCAGCTGTCACCACAAACCTATGCCAGACCTTTACGTAATGCCGTCAAGCAAGGCAAAAGACATCAGATATCTCCTGAAGGAAGCATGGTATTAGCATGGGAAATTAAATCCGCCTGCCACGTTAAATGGATTTTGCGTATGATCTTCCGCAGGAAACTTCGCGAAGTAATCAGACAGCTTGCACAACCTCCACGTCTGTTTCTAAATGCCAGAAGCAAAGTGGTGACGATTAGGGCTATTTTTGAGCAGTTGCTAAGCTTAGCATCACGCGTTCTAGAATGGGTCAGACTGATGCAAAGACTTCTGACAGTCGCGTATGATACAGCTGTCACCTCTGAGCTGAGGTGGAAGACAGTGCTATTTGCTCGCACATCAGGCTGGATGAGTTTCCTTTGTTCCTTTCTCGCTTTTATCTTGTATCTCATTTTCACTCTGTTGAATTAGCATTTACAGGGTCATCTGCCCCTCATTTCCAACCATTTCCATTTATATCTGTCTGACTGGGATTCGATATAGGTCAGCAGCCCCTCACGCAGCCTGTGCCCAGGTCCTGCTGCCAGGGTGAAAATAGAAAATGAGTTATTAATATGCTTAGGTAGTGTGTAATTCAGCAGCTCATGATTATTGCAGAGGGGATCCTGGCGGAATACGTGTGTGAGTTTGCAGACATTAAGTGATTTTCATTCTCACCCTGGTGATTAGCTGGACCGAGTGGTGGGCTCAGAGCCATTGAAGAAATGAAAGCATTACATATAAAAGCAACAAGTGCTTTCTTACCCCATCACATTTTAAGCCAGCATCTAAAATTAAAGATTTTTAGTGTAGATCTACCTTTTCATGATTCTATTCTGGGAAGTTTACAGACGTTACTAACATTCGGGATGCTTCAAAATAGCACTCTGTGTCAAATAGTTGAATGCTTCATTCTCCATTTAATTGGATGCAGTCTTGCCCAGTGAACTGGGGTTTGTTTGGCAGGATATCAGTGTTTTAATAAGCTGTGAATGAGTTTTACAGAGAGCACAAGTGCTCTATAAACTTTATTGAGCTCATTATAGCAGTTAATACTGACCTATTTGGATAACATAGCAATACATTTACAGAACAAATATACACACCGGGGACCCACAAACTATTTGGACACTGAATATATGAATGTCTGCATTATGTAACAGAACATAAAATAAATGAAAACAAGTGGCATTTATTCGAAAGAAAAATAGCACAGAAATAAAAACATTTCACACATAAAAAAGTTGGTTCCAGAAAAATAAGTCAGAATGGTACTGAGAAAATACACTACTTGTTTGTGACTTGGTTTGGTATTTTGCTATCCGAAGGAATGACATCTGGATTTTTTTGTGTCTAAAAGTGTCCAAGTACTTTTTGGGGCCAGTATTTGTAAAATTGTATGTATTGCACAGCTGCTGGAATGTGTTACTCTACAGTTGTCAGTTAGCATTAAAGTTTCTTAAAACTTTCTGTAAATGGGCCACCTGTTGTAAATATGGCCTTTCTTATTCTGATCTCCACTCACTCAGTCCCATGATGGTAAAGTAGGGTACAATCTTTCAGCAACCCAGAAACAGCAGTAATCTGGGCTAGCCTCATCATGCTGCGCCTGTGTGGCCTCTTTCTGAGATATTAGCCACTTGCTGGCAGAAATCGGGTCCTAGAAGACTGTGATGGATTATTTGCACCTTAATCTCAATTGCTGTCAGTCATAATTGATTTTGATGGATTGATTAGCAATGGTGTCATCCCAAGTACATATGATTGTTTGTCATGTTACCCAATATTAAAATCTCATCTCTATCCATGAGTTTTAGCAACATGAGGTACAATAGATGGCAAATTGTGCAACTTATTTATTTATACTAGTGTCCAGGTTTTTGAAAGTCATCTAAGATGTATTTATTTGATGGAAATACAATAAACCAGTAATATTATAAAATAAATAATTGCAAATTTTCTATATTATTATATTATAATTTTCAAGTTACTTTGAAAAGTAATGCTTTATAATAATGTGTTACTGCCTTAAAAAGTAACTAATTGAGTTACTTAGTTACTTTTTAAGGAAAGTAATGTGTTACATTACTTTTGCGTAATTTTTTCTCACCTTTGTTTTTTATAACAAAAAAGTTCAATTTTTTGTGTAAATGTAAAGACTTTACCAAAATTGAAAAAATAAACCTCAGGCCGAGGTAAAAATGCAAATTGACGTGCAGTAGAGGGCGCAGCTCAAACAAACCTTTCAGCTGTGCTGCCATTCTGGACAATGGAAGAATAGGAAGCAGGAGAAAAAAGTTTAACACTCTTACTTTACCAGTAAAAACAAAATAATTAAGGTCATTTTTGCCTTCGGTTTAGCTGAAAGTTAGCAAAACATTGGTCAATAAAGTTAGATTAAATGCATAAAAATATTTGTTTTATTAAATATTTAATTATTGGTTGTTTGCATAGTATTCTGATTTTCATTTGACTGATTTTATTCATTTTGAGGAGTACTTCATCTTTACAGTGCAAGTGAGATGAGTAAATGCTCACATTAAGTCTAAAACTACAGTAACCTGTTCACACACAACGCCTTTGCACTTACTCTCGATTTTTGAGATAAAAGAGAGCTGTCAGACCAACAAATTCAAAAAAGTAACTTGCATACTTTTTTAAAATAGTAACTCAACTATTTTGTAGTAAATTTTAAGTAATGCATACTTTACTAGTTACTTGTAATGGGTTACCCCCAGCACTGCTAATAACATTGTAAATGTCTTTAATGTCACCTATAGATCAATCTAATGCTTCCTTGCTCAATTTCTTTAAAGTCTACATAAATTTGAAGAAATAATAGTAATAATAATAATAATAATAATAATAATAATAATATTGTGCACTGATAAATAATGTATAATATATACTGTAATATTACATTAAACAATACAAATTTTACATTTTGGTGGCTGGTAGTGTATTTATTACCATTTATCAATTTATTTTTGCATTCTAGATCTAATTGCCTTAAAAACTGAGGCGACACGTTTGAATGGGCATGGCTGTTTTTAGTTTAAGCATCTGCTGTACAGGTATCCTCTCAGAAATGAAACCGTACAGATGTGTAACAGGGTTTGCAGCTGTCTTTGGCTCACAGCATCACCTGGGGCAGCTCTCTCTCAGGCTCTGTGAAGCTCATACAAATGAAACTGGCGCTTGGACTACTCATTCAGGTCAGATGGACTCTAGCACAGATCTCCGCTGCTGTGTGCAGCTTCACAGCTCATTTGACTCTGGAGATTGAGACTTCTCCTATTCATTAAAGAGTGCAAGCTCTCAGACCAGGTCCCAGACCAGGTTTTCGAACTCGTGCTTAATACAGAAAATGGGCACCTCTTACACAACAAAAGCGATCAGAATCTGTTACATCACTGTAAACACATTCCTTTCTGTACATTGTTGTTGTATGACGTTCTGTGATTAAAAAATCTTAATTACCTTCTCTGGATATTGATGCTTGCACTACTGTTCCTTTGAGTCAAGACTCACAATAGCAATACATAGTGTGTTTCTGAGGGCACTGGAGATGAGTGTGTGAATTGAGTTTTCCTCTAAGCTAAACGGGATTCCCTGGAGGCCCAGAATGAAATTAGCCATAGTTGTGTACTTGGCTGTTGCAGAATAATCATCCGCCTGGTTTGTGATGGACTCTTGCTCACCCCAGCTAATGCAGCTGATGGCTAATGAGAACACAACTGCCTGATAATTGGGGCAGTGTTGACTTTATGATGTACAGTATGTAACTGCTCAACCCTGTGATTCATTATTCACCCTACAACAGTGTGATGCAACTCTCCATCATAGCACTACTGCAGTTTAACAAGGATTCAGAATTCACATTACAATCATGGTCGGATTGGGTCAGATTAGCCTTGGGACTCTAAAAAACATACTTAACATTTAAATATAACATTCATGCTTTTTTTTTTATCTTACGGGAATGGATTATGAACAACTTCAAATTGAACACACTTTAAACCTCCAAGAACAATATTATATTAATTATGCTTGGAGTCTCAGAGACCATAATTCTTTTTTTAATTAATTAATTAATAAAATTCTCTGAACAGAGCATTTTTGTCTGTAAATAATTTAAAGGCAAAGTTAATTTAAAAATAGACATTATTTTTTACATATGTGACCCAGCACTACAAAACCAGTCACAAGTCACCCGGCTATAATTATGGCAATGGCCATCAATACATTGGGTCAAAATTTTCTTTTATGCCAAAAATCATTAGGATATTAGGTAAAGATCATGTTAAATGAAGATACTTTGTAAATGTCCTACTGTAAATAATATTTAAAAAATATTAGTAGATATTTTATATATAGAGTGATATATGTTGCTAGGGACTTTATTTGGACATCTTTTCTCAACATTTAGACTTTATTGCAGATTCCAGATTTTCAAATACTGTAGTTGTATATCAGCCAAATATTCAGATGATGTATACATCTAAAAAAAATATATATATTAAAAAAATGCTCCTTCGACTGGTTGTGGTCCAGGTTCACATATGGGCTCAGTACATTAAAAAAAAAAAAAAATTGCATTACATTTATTAAAAAAAAAAAAAAAAAATGGAATAATTGTCAGTAAAGACATTTCTAATATTACAAAAGATTCATATTTCAAATAAATATTGTTCTTTTTACTTTAAATCACAATTTCCACAAAAGCATTAAGTAGCACCAGAGAAGATGTGCTTCTTGAGCATCAAATCAGCAGAATGATTTCTGAAGGATCATGTGACACTGAAGACTGCAGTAATGATGCTGAAAATTCAGCTTTGCATCACAGGAATAAATTACATTTGAAAATGTATTCAAATAGTAAACAGTTCAATTGTAATAATGTTTCACAATATTACTGTTTTTACAAATACATAAATACGGCCTTGGTGAGAATAAACATTTAAAAATCTTACAGTCGCTTAACCTTTTAACAGTAGCATAAATAAATACATATAGAAATAAAGTTGCAAAGCCATCTACCCACCCTCATGCTAAAATGTTTATATATTGTGACATTCCATACACTATAAACATGTAAACAGAACATGGAGGTTCATTTATTTAGGCTTTAATGGAAAGATGTTTTTTTATTATTAAATCCTAATCTTATTCATCCTTTTTTTTCACTTACCATCTCTGCATTAATCTTTTCCTTATAATAACCCTTCGATAATGACAAATACATCCCATTCCTTTCATTCTCTTGAACCCTACTATTATTATTTTCTCAATCTCTCCCTTTCATCTCTTCCAATTACACGTTATTGTATTTCTTACCACCTATAACACTTATTACATCAGTGGCTCAAAGCAGACCACATGTGACAGGTAACCTGGTTGTGGACATGATTTGAAAATCCCATTTTGCTATTAAGAAGAGTGTGAAAGCAAAAGAGAAAAAAGGGGGAATGGGTGGTAGTAGAGGGTTGGGGATGATACTCCCCTTCCCCCATCTACTATGCTCACACACATGCTCTGATATAGACACTGTCTCCATGACAACGCCTGCCATTGCCATGTTGCTAGTGGCCAGCGCTCAGCAGAAGACCCTCCTGTTTTTACCAGCAGTGAGATGCTGTGAACTCTCATAGGCTCATGGGTCACATTAGTACAACACATTCTTCACCTTTACTGCTTCCCCCTCCTGCATTTTCAGCTTAATCTTTCTTGGTTTGTCATGTTATCGTGCATATGCAATCATGTGAGGTAACAGTATACCTCCAATAATAAATGTTGTGATGTTATTATTTCCATCAAGAGGTGCATCCATCCATTTTTGGTCAAGCTCTTGTGTTGACAATACAAAAGTCCAGCACTCTGAAAAGTCTACTCCAGCACATCCCAAAGACTGAGAGAGGTGCAATTTCATGTGTGAAAATGATCCTTCATGCTCCATCACAACCATTCTTTCACAGTTTGAGCCAGATGAATCTTGACATTGTCATTCTGGAATATGGCCATGATGTGTCTTCCTACGTGGTTGTATAAGAAATGAAAAGACACTCAATTAGGGTTAGAAGAACTGTTCCCAAACATATAACAGGAAAAAACATAAAAATCACTGAAATAATGATCCAAGAATTGACTCTTAAGTATTTGCATATCTAAATCCAAACAGCAATTTTTTTTTTTTGGCCAGGCAGTGTGGTCACAGATTAGGGTCAAATTCTTACTATTAACTTGGACTTTTGGATCAATAAACTCATAGTTACTGCATGTCAATAGTTGGTAATTGTTGAGTTTAGGTATTGCCGGGATTAAAGAATGTATGGTCAAGCAGAATAAGGCCACCAATGTGTTTTTTCAGTCAGCTGGCTGGCGTATTCATTTGTTTTCAGTTGGTGCGCCAATTTTTTAGAACGCCATGAGCGCAACGAGGTGCTGAGCGAGTATTTTAGGCTTAAGCATTGAGCGTTCAGCATTGTCACAGCAACTGCCACATTCTGCTTGTACAACGTCAACAGATGACAACTAGCAGCATAATAAAGGAACAAAATAATTTAAAACAAGAGCCAGAGCAAATACTTTATATAAAATGTTTATATAAAATAAACACAGAAACAAACTATTTGTGAAATGACACCAAAACCGCTGCCCTGCCAAAATGCTCTCAAGTGCTCACAGCGATGCATTTTCAGCAGAGCGCCTAGCATCTTAAGCTGGCTAAAATAAGACTTTGGTGGACATGCGGCCTAAGGCAATAATATGTGCTTTATAATGGGCTATTTTAAAAAAAACAGCCAATATCCTAGTAATGTGCATGCTAATAAAGCAACTAGTTAAGAGTGAGAATTGGACGATAAACTTCTGTGTTATCATATATAAATTTCAAATATTTATATCTTGATATCCTGGAGAAAAAAAATATGAACGTGGAGGTCAAAAGGCTCTTTGTGCTCCATAACTGGCCATGCATCTCCATTAACAACAGCGCCATCTAGTGGCCATTGATGGAGCTCACAGCCATGATGTCTGCCATCTCTGAGGGGTGATGTCATTCTTTCTGGCTGTGCTTGGAGAGAAGGCTGTATGTTGCTGATATCTGAGCCTTCCCAGGCAATGAGAGAGGATCAGTACGGCCATCTGTGTGCCCGTGTGTGTCAGCAGGAAGCACACTGCAAACTGGCAAAATTATCACTTGTGTGAGAGTGTGTGTTGACTCGGTCATGGCAAATGCAATAAAACAGGTGCTGTATTGTAGTTGTTTCCTCATCTCCAAGGCATTGCTGCAGAAATGTGTGTCATGAACCCATTTCCGTTTTCATGTGTTTTTGTGTGAGATGCTTCTGCAGTTCAAACATGCAGAACAAACACTAAACACAGCCACTTCTTTATTAACACACTTAGTGAATGGGAGGATCTGGCATTATGAACCACCTGGGATGTTGTAAAAGCAGCATAGATCTGGTGAATACAGCTAATGTTCAGGGTATAATGTGGTTATTCATGGTCTCTCTGCAGTTAGAGGACAGCAGCCACACTAATTGTGCAGAAGTGTCTTTCAGTTTCATCAGAGCTCATATAATCCACAATCACAACTATCAAGCCGTTTACACCACCTGATCAGCCGCCACGTCCACTGTGCCTTTTCTCTCCTTTTTCCACACATACACTATTCAAGCAATACATAATGACCTAATATTGTGTTGGCCCCCTTTTGTTGCCAACAGCCCTGACCTGTCAAGGCATGGATGGACTCCACTGGAGCCCTGGTATCTGGCACTAAGATGTTAGCATGAGATCATTAATTACTTACCCTTATGTCGTTCTATATATATAAATATATATATATATATATATATATATATATATAAATTTCTCTAGATCTAGTCAGAAAAGCAATGATTTGCCTGTCCTTTCTTTAAAGGTTTCAAAATGCTAAATAATTTTAACATTTAAACCTCGACTAAAAAAATATTGTTTTTGTTGGCAATTGTAATTTAGCTTAAATCAATTATATTAATCTAGCTTAATTATCAATAATAGTTATGTATTAACTATTGTATAATATTGTATTATATAAACATGTGCTGCTTTGGTTAAAGCTGCAGTACGTAACTTTTGTAAAAATGTATTTTTTACATATTTGTTAAACCTTTCATTATGTCCTGACAGTAGAATAGGATACTAGAATAAGATACGGACCCTCATCAAAATGTTTGGTCTGGAAACTCACCATAGACAGGGCTCAATCCGAGGGGCGGATAAACGGTTGTCTTTCAAACTCCCTTTGCACACAACTGGATAGCGCTACACCAACCAGAGCAACGAAGGTGAAGCGGAGCTAGTTGGATGATTAAACTTTCGCTGTATCCGGTCGGCAAAACTCTGAACACATCTCCCCTTCTTAAAGGGGGGGTGAAACACTCAATCTCATGTCAAACTTGAGTACCTATAGAGTAGTATTGCATCCTTCATATCTCCAAAAATCTTTAGTTTTATTATATTTATAAAAGAAATATGGGCTGTACCGAGTCTTTCCGGAAAAAAACGAGGGCCTGGAGGCATATCGAGTGGGCCGAGCTAAAGAATGACGATCGTGCACAAAGAGGTGACGTCCTCAAGCGTGGAGAAGAAAACGCTACCCTAAATAACCCATTGCTTTAAATCAGATTCAACTAATACAGATATGATCCAGAATCATCCGGAGGCTGAAATAAATTGAACAGGAGAAACAGCAACAGCAGGACGTCCGTCTCTGTGGTATGTAATGTATTTAGTGACCTGTCAACATTTGTGTGTTTACTCGCAGTTTATGAGGACATGATTCGGTTTATGGACTATTGTATGCGACTAAACCTTAGAAGTAGCAAGCAAAACGGTTTTGCACGTCAGACTAGTGTAACGTTATACATAGAACAACAATAGAGTCCGTTAGCGCATTTGAATGACGAAGCACGCTTTGTGAGAACGCTAGGTTTATGTTTGGGTGGTTTTCCAATAAACAAACTGACACCTATAGTGGTCAGAGAAACAAATGTATTTAAACACACACCATAGATTGCATGCTCCATTGATAAATTAACGTTATACACGATCGCGTTGTTTACTGATGTTTTCTTAAGCGACGATAGCCAACAACAGACATTTGAAGCACTTTGACTCACCGGCTGCTTCCAAAGCAGGACCGTGAACCTTTATCGCTGGGACCGCTCCGTCAAAAACACACTTCTTTGGTAACTGTTGATTTCGTGAAGTCTGAACGACTTAAGCGTGATGTTGTGCCGCTTCCCGTCATTTCTGCGTTCAAATCGGTTCAAATGCAGCGCTGCCTTCCTGGAATGCTGTGCTGAAGCGTTGAAGTCGCTTGATGTCACCCATAGGAATGAAGTGGAGCGCGGCGCGGACTATAACGACATAAGTGTTCACAGACGACTGGATCTGCAGCTGAGAGAGTGTTTATGGGTGTGCATTTCCTCTCTCGCTCTAGTCACGCGCGCACGCGCACCCTACCGGGAGAAGAGCCCGTACGGCCCATACAAGGACCTTCCGCTCTATCGACGTCAAACCGAGCCATACACGAAAAAAACTCTCCGAAACTTGAGAAATCTGAAGGAGTATTTTTGACACAGAAATACTCCATCAAACGTCCAACATTAGTTTTTGAAACTTTGTCTATGTTTAGGATGGGAATCCAAGTCTTTAACAGTGTAAAAAGCTCAGTATGCATGAAACAGCATTTCACCCCCCCTTTAAGAATGACTTCAGTGCCGTTCTTTTCTCAGAGAAAAGCTTAACTCCAAGTCTTCGAGAGTCGCAGTCAAAGCTGATTCGAAAGACGAAATCTAGTTTACTAGTAGCACGAAAGTGCAACTCGGCCGTTGTTATGTTATGCCCCGCCTACCGACTATATACAAAATATGATTGGCCCAAGTTTGGCGTTTACAGCTCAGAAGTGTATTGAGAGTTGCTAGACGACACTCGCGGCAGATTAGATTTGCTGCTGCTAGGGTGCGTCTAGATTTCTAGGCTAATAGGATACAGATAATCTGTGAAAAAATCAAGCTCCTCTGGTTCCTCCCAGTGGTCCTATTGCCATTTGCAAAAATACACCGCTCTCGGTAAAAATCAACCAATCAAAGTCAGGAGGAGTGTCTTAGCAGTGTCACTCAAGCTTGTGTGCGCTGATCACACCCCTATCGTGCACAGCGCGTACAGTCAGGTGTTCAAATTCAAGATTACCGCTGTGCCGCAGCTTTGCTTATGGCAGACAAACAATCCAAACTGCCAATTCCTCGAGTGGCACCTGCTCATAAAATAAATACGGGCAAACGGAAAAAGACAGATGACGATGATACAAAAGGTGGGTGTGAATTCCTCGTCGGAGCCCATTGACTCAGTGTCAAAACTGTAGCCGCATAACAGATAAAATGTCACGCACTGTGCAAAGCAACTATTGAAACATACTAATTCACTGGCTTGTCATCTTGCTGAAATAATGTACTAGCAAACCTTATTTAGCATTACATATCGATAGAATAATTACTCGCATACTGTAACGTTAGTTACCGTAGCTATTTATTACTTATAGAAATAGTGTATGTTCTATAGTTACATTACATGTATTGCAAAATACATAATGTTTTGAATTTGAGGTCCAAGTTTGTAGTCAAAGTATGGGCAGGTCATAGTCAATGTAAATCATATTGTTGATGTTTTGTCCGTACCAGTGAATGTGCCATAATGCTTGCTTACTAGCCTGCGTGTTCACTGCAGGCTCTGGTGTGATGGGGGAGGAGCTGTGGAGGGAGGGCTGTAGCAGCAGAGAGCAAGGGGGAGTGACCTGACCTGTGAGTTGTGCTTGTTCAAATCTTCAGGCCAAGTCAACATTTTCTAAAAACTCCCTACTGCAGCTTTAAGTAGAACCATTTCAGATCTGAAGTAATGTTGGATTGCAGATTCATAAATATGCATCGCCTGCGCCATCTAGTGGACAAAGCACTGTTAAACACTTTTGAGGCAGTGATTCATGGCTCTTTCCTTCTCTAAAGGCCACTTTTAATAAATATGCAGGACTTGTATGGTTATGGGCTCCATAAGAAGTTATAAAGGGGATACACAGTGCAAGAATAAACATTACTTACCTCCAGCAAAAGCAAGGAATACATCCTATTAACCATAATGGTGTGTGACCGTAAATTCAATAAAAAGTGAATTTGTCTGATGGACAGTGAGTGTTATATGGAGTGTTTACTGTGTTTGATGCTGTAGATCCTCCCTCCAAATCCTTAGTTTGAAGAACATGGCCTGATCTTGTGTAGATCTGAACATCTTGTACTCAGCCTTTGCATAACAGACAATGTTGCCTTCATTAATACACTTTAAATTAAAGTGCGGTTAAAGGTCACAATTGATTGTTCACGGGCTTCATGTCCAATGATGTTAGAGAATCACCTGAGACCTGCCTTGTTTAACATTTTCCACTGCACTCATGAACATATTCATTGTGCTGGTTTTATCAGGTTGTTTCTGTCAATCAAGTGCTGATTCATTTGATTGATTGTTTAATTTCCTCGTGCTTAGTTTCAAGCTTCAGATTGCTATTAATATATTGAAATTCATCCGGCTTTTTCAGCATTTCAAGATCATGAAAGTTTTACTGGATTATCGGCTGCTTTTATTGAAAGAATTGTGCTGAACCTCTTTTATCTGGATGCTTTTAGATCATTGTTAAATCTGTCAGGAGAGTTGAGAACAACAGAAGTGAAAAGCACAGCTAATGTTTGCTGTATATCTGCAATCTGCAGACACTCGTTGATGCCTCTGAGTGGAGAATGGAAGGTCTGGTATAACTGGTTTACACGACACATTAAAGGATCACTTTACAGCCGTTTCTTTGTAACGTGAGAGGAACAAAAGCTCTGCTCTAGTAGGAAGTACAATGTTCGATTTTTTTTTTTTTTCCCTGCAATTTTGACCCAGAGCACTGCAGTTTAGTGAACACACGCCCTGTTTGCCGGATCAACAGCGCTTCCCAATGAATCTTTAATGACCGCTTTAGAAGTCGTAATGGCTAGTCACTAATGTCCATTAATGATTTCTGAATGCAGTTGGCCCCGCCTTGATGGCCTCTCGACTGATCCATTAGGATTTCTTTTAGTATGGTTAAAACTTTGAAAACATCCTCCAGCTTGCAGTGAATCTTCACTGTCCTCCTGCCTTGTTCTTTCCACTATTTAACTTCTAAATATGACATTTCCTCTAAGAAAATCAACATCAGGTAAGAATTATCTTCACTTGTTCTGCTCTTTGGTTTTAAGGAATATTTAGAGTGGTTTACTAAGTACTGAGATGAGGCTGCTGAATTGACTGTGTGTTGCTTTCAGTGGATTTGACTGTTTTTTTCCGTCTAGAAGTTTTCTGTGGGCTTGTGTAGTGCAGTGGTGCTGTCCGAGGTGCTGAACCGCAGATAAAGCTGGGCTAGTGTCTTCTTTCTTTGTTGAATTTTTGTTCATTCACTCTTCGTTATTTCAGTTTTCTTTTTTGGGTATCGTTTTGTTTTATTTGGGCTTTGTAGCAGATATTTATAAAGATTAAGGTATTTAATTTGAATTTTCAGAACATTTCAAGTAATAATTTACCCTAATTTAATACAAATATTAGCTTTTTTCTATGCGGACGGAATCGCATATGAGGACCTCAGAGAATCCACGCTTTAGATAAAATAAGAATGCCTGTTACTGACATGAGAAGGACAGAAATAGATTTTCTGCTTTTCATTTTCATAATAACATTGCATTACTTAATGAATTTTCTCTCTCTCTCTCTCTCTCTCTCTCTCTCTCTCTCATATATATATATATATATATCATTACATTTGTAAGCAGATCTGATATCTGATAGAATCAAAACGTCTAGTTGAGTAATTATTGCGTTTCATAATGTTCTGGTAGTACAGTAGATGGCGCTGTTGATGAACAGATCATCGCTGTTAAATGAGCAGAGCATGAGTCTGAAGGGTTGAGCCCTACAGTAGTCTATTTGATGAGGGTGTTGTGTTTGGCCGTCCTTCAATGGGTCATTTAACTTGATTTTTCTTAGACTTTGCGGTTTTTCAAGATATTGATTGAATCCCACTGATTAGTGGAATGGCAATAATTGTTTGTAGATCTAATTCAACCAGTGTATTATTTATATTATATTTCCGTAATAAGGTAGACTTTAGTGTGTGTGTGTGTGTGTGTGTGTGTGTGTGTGTGTGTGTGTATATATATATATATATATATATATATATATATATATATATATATATATATATATATATATAAGAATAGGTAATCGAGCAATTTAAAACAACAACAACCACAACCATTGCAAATGTAAATATGTATATTTACGCATGATGTGAGTATGCCAGAGGACAGTTGTGCTTTTGCCAAGCATGCAGGAAACTCACTGCCATGGCAACCAACTGCTCCAATCAGGACATCGCATTCGCAACTCCGTTGTTTCCACGCGATCCTTATGTTTTGGGAAATAAACATAAGACAAAACTAGTGAACTAACACCCTATGTTCAAGTAACTGTCTCAGCATTTTAAAAAACTTCAAGAGCTCTGGTTCTCTTGCAACTGTCACATCTGTGCGTCTCCCCGCGAGTCTCTAAACGTGAGAGACAGCCCGATAGATGGATTCGTCTCCCTGTCATCAATCGCGCTCTAACTAGCTTGCTGTTCACACTGAATGGCACCTACATTTTCAAGACTAATCTAATTTTACGTAGGCTAACGTTACTTCACTACAACATAAAAAAAGGTGTTGCTGTTCCAAATCCATCTCCGCCCACTGCCCAATTTATGCCAGGTAGGCCTTAAACAATCGAGTCAGTCCAAATCTAGTCCAATCACCAATCGTGGCGATTTCTGTGGTCTCCTAAAACGGTGAGAGAGGTTCAAAGACGGCCGCTGTGGAACCTCAAGCTCCATTTACAAAATCGGCATGCCAGTTGGCTTCTTTTCTTAGCAATTAAAGCGTCCATAGTCTCCTCTTTCGCTTCCCCCTTTTTTCTGCGCACATAAAAACGACAATCGATTCGTCTTGCTCTATTTGTTTACCATTAGCGCATGCTGATGACGTTTTATTATTCTTGCGTCGTAGCCAACAATTCACGATCATCATCGTACAGTCAACATAACTGACATGTCGTAGTCCTACCCAAGTTTATTAGATCCATCCATGTCATTCAGTGCGATTTGTAATAGCTCTGTCTGATTCACGAACTAGCAATGAATGACGACTCCTTCTTGATACAAGTTGAAACGATTTAGAATTAGTCAGCGGTTCTTGAGTCAAAAACTGACCCATTGAACGGTTTTCGCACAAATGCGTAACTTAGTCGGATTAACGATATTTGTGCATATTAATAATAACAAATAGAAATATATTAATATAGGCCTTTAATCTAATAATATAATTTAATAACGAATAACATTAATAGGCCTACTACTAGATTCGCATATCTACTCAAGTTTATAAGTGAGCTGTTATAGGCGCATTGGACTTTAACTTACTCTAATAGCAAAATAAATAGCAAAAAGTAAAGTAAATTAGTAGTCTAAAACAAACGGGAAATGGACACGTATTTCTCCAAAATAATAATAAAACAAATTATTAATTTCGTGTTTATTACAGGGACAGATGAATTACAAAAAGACTCAAATGAATACATTTAAAAATAATTAGTTAAAATAAACGTAACTGGCTGCGCCATGACGTAAAGGAATTACTGAATCATTTTAACCGATTCTTTTCAATTAACTGCTCAAAAGAACCGATTCTCAGAAATGTCAGTCATACCACTAACAATCTGAACAACAGTTTTTTGTCCTACAGTTGATTTCTTTTCCCGAGCCATGATTCAGCTGTCAAATTAAGACCTGCGAGACACTATACGCTATCGTTGGAGTTGATGGGTCGACACATTACAAACGGATTCAGAAGGTTAACTGAAAACAAACTCTCGCTCTCTCTTTCTTCTCTCTTTCTCTCTCTCTCTCTCTCTCTCTCTCTCACACACACACCCACACACACAAAGCGCGCGCCCACAAGAGCGCCGAATCGCGCTCGCCACTAACAGGTGTTTCTCTCACATGGTTCTGTTCTGTTCTGTGTGCTGTGACTGACTTCGTGGGATGCTGCGAAACGTGTTCGGTGTCTGGAGGAACATCTCCATTATTAGTCGAAATGGCAAGCTATAGTGCCATTATCTGGAGACAGATGCGGTAAAACCTCAGCCATTCGAATGTAGAGCCGTCTTATCTCCGAAGAAAACAATGAGCGATTGAAGAGATGTGCCGTCACCTACATAATTTTGTTTTGTGTTAAAGCCGTTAACTCTTTTCCGCCGATCTGTCACTATGGTGGTCTCTGGTGTATAAGGACGTGGATGTGAGCTGTTAAGTTAAAGATTCCCCAAACGAAATCGTGTTGTGGAGGAGGTGGGGAAACGGATTGTGTTCTCTGAAAGTTTTTGGTGTCGCACCGTCAAACTGGCCATGGCTGCGGCGATCGCCAGCTCCCTTATTCGGCAGAAGAGGCAGGCAAGGGAGCGTGAGAAATCAAACGCCTGCCGCTGCGTGAGCAGTCCGAACAAAGCCAAAGGAACATGCGAGAAACCCAGTCGACTCAGTGTTTTCTCCAGGGTCAAGTTGTTCGGCTCCAAAAAGCGCAGGAGACGACGACCAGGTCTGATGTTACCTGTATTTTTAATGTCCTCTTATATGGCCATTATATGTAAAATAATTGCCATCATCAATGCATTTGTTTGCTTGCTATGCTTAAGTCATAAAGTAAGTTTACGGTCTTTAAATTTCAGCCAGCATGTGCTTTCACACTTCATTGTAAGAGCTCATTCAAACTCTGTTATATGACCATAAAGAGCTTCTCAGGTGTTCATTTGTCAGGAAAAAAATACACAATTGTATACAACGTTTTTGTCATTCTGCAGATAGTGTGTTGCAATGATGTTGATGCTGATTCAGTGTCAGCTCTCTGGTGTGTTTATCCCTTCAGAGACAGAGGACAATAGAAAGCGAACTAAGCAGGTTATTGCCTGACATGTTTTTGGACTGCAGCTAACTAGCAAGCCAGACAAGTCCCTGGTGATTTAATCTCACACAGTGGGCCATATATAAATATACTGCAACAAAAGATTTTTATTTTGAATTTTCAGTCTTCTAAATGATTTGGTGTTTTTTTTTATATGTGTATATACAATACCTTTACCAAAAGTTACCTCATCTATCCATCTATCTATAACACACATTCAGCACAGCTGTTTACTTACAAGCTTGTTGTAGGCTAGTCTCAATTACCTTGCTTCCCTCCACAGACAGCGTCTTACATAACCCTTATGTGAAAACTTAGCAGAAGTGTGGAAGTTTGTGTGTGTGGAATATTAGCAATTTTGTCTTCATTAAGCAGTCTAATGCTTAACCTTGTTCACAGATACAAATGGACCACTCACATGAATGTACTTCTATACATGAACTTAAACATGTTTTCATATCCACATGATGTTTTATAGGTTGAGGAGTGAGACCTCTGAAAATCTAAGCTCATTTGTACTGTAACTGCACCTATAATTAATGTACCATAGCAACTGTATGGTAATATATATATATATATATATATATATATATATATATATATATATATATATATATATATATATATATATATATATATAACATTTCTGAATTGGTATCTAATAGACTTCTTTTAAATATTCAGATTCTCTTTGTTTTCTTGACTGAAATTTAGGTTACAGGGGTGTTCTAGTTTGTATTATAAGATGTAACTTAATATCCACACATTTTTAATCTGCTTTGATAAATGAAAGTTAATCAGTGGTAATAACATGATCCACCAACTTACTAAGCCTTATTAACTACAGATCTGCTGATGCAATCTGGTGTTTTGCACAGGAGATGTGGCCTGTATAGGTGTGTTTCTTAGTTTCAGTGATGTACATCAGATCCATTTGGTGTTACTGCTGTGCATCTACATATTCACATGAAGTCTTCTCATGGCCAGAAGACTGCAGTTGCTTTCCAAACTGCAGCTCTCACCAATTTTCTATGTGGTGACTCTGGTGACCATTACCACATGTAGATATTTTATGCTTTTGTTTGGTTTTGTTTGTTCCTGTTGTCTGAGTGGTCTGTTTTTTTATAAAGCATGCTCAAATCTGTAGAATATGGAATGCTCTTGCTAAACCAGGAGCTTTGAAGCCCCTAACACGGTCACTTTGGCGATGCATGTTTAACCCCCCCCCTTCTCTCTCTCTCTCTCTCTCTCTCTCTCTCTCTCTCTCTCTCTCTCTCTCTCTCTCTCTCTCTCTCTCTCTCTCTCTCTCTCTCTCTCTCCACCTCTACCTTCTGTCTCTTTGCAGAGCCCCAGCTGAAGGGGATCGTAACGAAGCTGTACAGTCGACAGGGCTTTCATTTGCAGCTCCAAGCAGATGGAACCATCGACGGCACTAAAGAGGAGGACAGTGGTTTCAGTAAGTCAGCTGGCATTTTGTCAGAATGTGTTCTCAAATTTTCACCTATCCAGACAAACCTTGAGGTTCAATGTTGGAACAAGGAAATCCTAGATTAATAGATTGATACAATGGCTCCTAAAAAGTATTTGGACACTTTAATATATTAATGGTTTTGTTACATTATTTATTAAAGCATCAAACCAAGTGGCATTTAAATGTAACTCTTTCTCCGCCATTGATGAGTTATCTCAGGTTTTTGAGAAAACGCTTCCCTGCCATTGATTAATTTTTAGTGCTTTCCGTGTTATTACTGTTATATGGTAGGGGGCGCAATTACACATCTCCTAAACAAGTACAGTATCTCCAGATCAAAGCACAGGGGAAAAAGAAGCATAAATGAGCGATCTCATATGTAAACAGATCAACAATAAACATCTAAATCAAAAAGTCCCAATGTTACAGAGTGAAATGCCGACCCAGGTTGAGCTAAAGGACTGGGCAAGCTTTTGGGGTGTTGATGGACTCGATTAACTGTGTTTAAACACACTGTGTTTTGATCGTCGTTCTGAATCCAATCCGCATGTAGTCTTTGACAAAAACACAATTTTCTCAGCTTTTTGCTCAAAGTGTTCCGTTTATTATTAAACTTACCCATATTTAAGTGTTGATAAAAAAAGAAAGTATTAAGCTAGAATAAAAGTGTTTTTTCCTGTTCCTTCTTTTGATCTTTTGCATGTTCAGATATTCATGCAACAAAATATTCTGGGGGCCATGACATTTTTGTGGAAACACTGGTGGTGGCTGGTAACTTTTTTAAATAGAAACTTTTCAAGCACATGATTTTTAGGCTTCAAATGATACTGCAAAAAAATATGCTGTTTAGAATAAAGAATAACAAAACATTTGCCCATAGTTACTCAGCTAGTACTTCATACTTTCTAGTTAGACCAGTTGGTTAAAAGTTATTACAAAGTAATTGGCTCTGGTCTTGCATCATTTATTTGCAGATGCCACTTGGTTTAATGTATATCATCTAATGCGATGACATCCAGACATTTCGAAGTGTGACTTAAATGTCCAAATTCTTTTCTTGGGGCCACTATATGTCTACTGGTATTTCAATGACAGCTGCTGCTGTTATTGTTGCCTGTGCACTCTCCTTCAGACTTATTTCTGCCTTATACCTACACTTAGACCGCTTCAGCTTTGCCTTTCACTTTTTAATACCTTTACAGTTCTTATATTGGCTAGAAGAGTCAAGAGGCTCAGTTCTATATTATCTGAAATGAAAAATTCAGCATGGAACAGTTGTATAAAACCACCATTCTGCAGAAAACAATTATACTGAGAGCATAGTCAGTGTACAAGAGAACCATTTTTAGGCAGATGTCAGTAATGCTTGAGAACCAACTTTTTCCCCCTTTCATACACAAATTATTGTGTGTCATTTGAAGTCATTTGAAATCTTGCCGGGCACCTGCAAGTGTGAATTATTTAGTCCGTAGGCAAGTGCGCCATCACCCAGTCAGTGTTTCAGCTATACTGCGTACATGAGCGAGGATGGAGCCGGCTGGATGGTTGGCAGGGCTCTAATTTAATATGTGCAATATCTCACTGACGCTAAGTGTCTGTGGCATTCTGGGGCCTGTAAATTAGCTTGACTCTATTCAATTAGTCACTGGGTGAAGATGATGCTCATATCGAGCAAATGAGTTTGGTGATCGGAGTCGTTTGTAACTGTGATCACTCAAGGCTCCAAATCCTCTCATCCATCAAGCTCATCTAGACGAACACAAATTTGTATCTAGTGCACATAAACAATGTTTAACATGAAGAGCCATGCTAATTGAAATAACACCCCCTACTTGAATTTAAATAGTGGTTGTTTGACTGAAGTATACATGTTTTCTTCACCCTTGAGTTGAATCTGCGACACTGGTGCGGTTGGCCACTCCTCTCTCTTTGCACGCTCATTTATTTTCTTGTCTGCATTCATCCCCTGTGTGATTGACTGTAAGGTAAAATGAGTTGTATAGGGGTGAGATTACATAATAGCTGACCTGCTTTTCCCACCACACTTCCTTATTTTGTGGAGAATGAAAAGCTGTTGCTGGAGAGGAGAAGTGGGAAAACAGGGAGCTTCTATCTCTCACGCTACAAAAATAGAATTGTTAGGAGCTTGGTGCCCTTGTCTCCATAGCGACGCAGTGCAGTCCTCTTGGCTCTCTCTTGTTGTGTGTGTGTGTTTGATAGGGATGAGGGTCTGCTCCAATGCTCACTTTACTCTCTTGATGTATGTCTCTTATCATATCTCTGACTGTTGCTCATTGCACTTCTGATCAGTGCCAAGTTATGTCGTTGTTTTACTTAAATCGCTTAAATATCACAAGTGCCGGGTTTTAGTGTTTACAGCTGATCTCAGCCAAATACAAATTATTAATGCCCTGAAAGCATGCCATTCTACTATAAATAATGACAAAATATATTTGACTTAAAATAAAAATTCTAACTGCATGAGAAATGACAGACAGAATGAGAAGGTCCCATTCCCATTTGCTAACGGTGGATCAAATTGATTTTATTAGATGAAATTGAGCTGGGGGTTAGAAAGCAGACATTTAAAGATAAAGACCTTATTGAAAATCAGCCTTTCCATCTCTCATGTCTGACTGTCTGACTGTGATGAGCTCTTGGAGGAACAAGACAAAAGCTCATTCTGGGCAGTAAATGTCAGGTATGGCTGCTCTATTGGATTATGTCTCTCTGTGCAGAGTTTTAGAGCTTAATTCAATTCCTAATCAATGTGTCTTGGCAGGAAGCCTTTCTCTCCGTCAACATTAGTTTTTTTTATCTCTGCTAACTCGTCTTCTGTCTATAGAGTGGGTTGATGTTTTTTTCAGTCAGTCACAGTCATATTCTAATCAGTCTGATTTATCTCCAAATGTAATAAACTGAAATACTAACATCTGAATAAAATGCCAGAATGATTCTCTAAACAAGCAATACGAGTTTATTTAGATTCACTCTATAGAGGTTTATCCAGGCATCCAGATTAACCACCAGAATTAGCACATCCAAGATGCTCAAAAAATAAAAATATTTATAGTAATATAATTTTTAATGGTAACTTTTTTTAGCCTTGCAAGGCAAACAAATAATGACAGATCATTTAGGCCAAAGTAGGGGTTGCGGTTGCAAGTCGTATTTGATATTTGATAGGACAAATACAATATAAGATATGAATATATAAATACGGTGCATTAACATTCTCAGCTACACTTGGTGCATTTACTGTAACAGTAGCATTCAAGTAAGAAATTTAATAAACAAATGTAAAAATAAAATTGCTTACACTTCAAGCTGCACAATGTAATTTTTCTGTCCGCTAGAGGGCGCCTATACTAAACAAAGGCATATTTTGATGACGCCAAGTTTGAGCTCAGAATCTTGGAACATGTGGTCTTATACCTCACAGCCGGTGTAAAATAGGAATAGGGCAGAAATCATGTTCATGGATGCGGTTATTAACGTTACTGCAGTATGAAGCAGAGCTGGACCGAGTGTTGTGGAGCTGAGCAATGCCGCTGGAGCGATTGTTACGCAAACACGCCTCGCGAGCAACAGGACATTTATCATCACGAGATACGCAGCAGTATTTGGTAACGCAGCTCTGTTTATCATATTAGATACATTTAAGTGTGTTTAAAATTATGACGTTACTCTGTGCGTTCGCTCAGTGGCTGCTGTGACACTTTTTGCACAATGCAGTGAGAGTAAAGCGTTTCTGCCAAATACATTTTGCCAAATGTTTCTGTCCCGCCTCCTTGGTTAAAATAGCAATTTTCTCACAATTTACAAATAGTTGGAAACATTTGGGGTATTGTAAGAACTCATCTGAACAAAAAATATAACACTGGCCTAGTGGTTTTTGGATATTTTACTGCAAAAATACTACATAGTGCACCTTTCACTGTATGGATTAAATATACACTGATTCTTAAATCTACTGAAGTAATTCTGTCAAGGGCAGTGCGTGATCTACTCTTTATATTTTGTTGATTGATTAACATTAATGATATAGACGGCAGTAGGTTTATTAGGCAGATGCCACTTTGGCCCACAGCAGCAGAATACAGTTGTCAGTGCTGTATTTAAGTCCATAATATGGTTATGTGCACACACAGTACGGTTACTTACGGGAGTAAAGACTGCATTCTATGACCAATCTCAGACTGGTACATTTCAGGAATCACAGTCGCGTTCTCTGAAAACCTGCACTCTATGGAATGAGCCGAACTGGAAAAATAGATGACAGCACAGTCATGCGGTGTGAGAGAGCCGCTCTGCTAAGGGGTTTTGTGTGTGGTTTTTCTTACAGGGACGGAGAAGGCTGCGGTGTCATTTAAAGGTTCTAGATCCAGTCACTGTTTTCCACCGGCGCGGATCCCGTCAGTTTTGTGTTCCATGTGCGACTCAAATGCCACACACGAGCTGGCGCAAGGACGTGAGATACAAGTGCAACGCTTAAAGGTGTCCGGCTAATGCGTTTAAATTTAAGCTGAGGTGTTCATGCAAATAAAATGTTCAACCGACAAGGCTTTAAAATGTATGCAAATAATACATTTTAGTGATAGCCAAGAACTGTAATGACACTTGAGGATAACCCCTCCAAAGGCAAATCTTGGAGACATTTTACTCATTCATGTTTGAAAATCATGATATTGCACACCCTTGGTTTATATATGAATAAAAGCCTAAATTAAGTCTGTTCAACGACTTGGTTTTTCAATGGAGGGATGGAAATGAGGTTTTGAAAAAATAGGAATGAATGAAAGTCAACGGCCAATGAGGATGAGTAAATTGCAGAATTTGCATTTTTGGGTGGACCTAACCCTTTAAAAATAAATCAAGAGATGACTTTGGATAAAATAAATGATGAAAGAATTTTCATTTTTGCGTGAACTAATCCTTTCTTGCCTGGTTTCACAAACAAGGTTTAGATCAAGCCAAGAACCCTTTAGAGTCTTGGTCTTGAGAGAGAAAATGTCATTGTGGCCAATGGAGGCCTTTCTGAGCCATCGGATTGCAACTAAAATAGTTTTATTTGTGTTCCGATGATGAACAAAGGTCTTACGGGTGTCGAACGGCATGAGAGTAAGTAATTAATGGCAGAATTTTCATTTTGGGGTGAACTAACCCTTTAAGCCTTGTCTGTGAAACCAGGCAATAATGTTTTGTGTGATCATGAAGGTTATTCACCCATGGTTTCGGTGATTGGTGCAATATGAGAGATGCTTTTCTGAATTCTGATGGTTATTAAACTGGCCTTTTTTCAGAGATGATTATTGTGCCCTCTTGATCTTCCCAGATCTCAGTGCTCAGGTGCTCTATTAGGTGTGAGTAATTGAGTCTCTTCTCCACAACCCCCTGCAGCCAAGCTCTGCTAATACCTCTGAAATGAAATCCGCCGTTATGTGTGTAAGCCACAAATAAAAAATATGCAGATGTTAATAAGTTAAAACTTATCTTCCTATTGTTCGAATATAATCAAGACCTAATTAAATCAACTGCATTTGGCATCTAAAAACTCTTCATACTCAGTTGCTGTCATGCACAGAGCAGAAAAAGGGCTGATCTCTACAGGTGGAGCTGGCTGGTGTCCGAGGGGTTCAAAGAGGGAGAGGAGGAACCTTGATGTTGGATTAGAGGAGATGGAAAACACTCCGGACTGTTGTGTAAAATAGCAACATGGCCATCGGTTGAGCTCTGCAGGAAATAAAATATAATAATCAAGAGCTCTCATGTTTATGATGAAAGGCAGAAGGGGTTACTGTTTATGTTTTGTCTGGAGGATAAGGGAGCAGAAATGAATGAAGAGTTGTTCATTCAGACAGATTTTTTATTAGATGGGTGTCAATATTGACACGTTATTTTTTTGACATATATTTTACTTTAAAATTATAGTTTACCCCCCAAAAAATATAAATGATGTCATCAATTACTTACCTTTATTTAGTTCCAAACTACTTTCAATAATCTTCAAACATGCATGTTTGAGATGCCATGTGTTCTTAAATCTGTTAGAAAAATAAAGCTATTGTATCTCTTTAGAAGACCTATATTAAACAGTTTGATTCAAATGTCCCCCCGTCGTTTTTGATCTGTCTTAACAGAAAGAAACTTGCACGGATATATCTTAAAATATGTTAGTGCCATTGTTTTGTATCAAAATGTATCAGACATTTTTTTTTTTTCCTACGGCACATTTATAAAAGCTATTAGGTTTCGTAAAAATATATTTGAGTTTTGAAGAAAGTTCTTATGATTTATGTGTTCAAAATGTAAATTTTTAGATAAACTAACCCTTTAAAATAAATTGAATAATAGTTTACTTTATTGTTGATCAGTCTTTTAAATTGTGTGTGTGAGTACATGGCAGAATTGGCAGAGTACAGGCAGATATTATGTTAGATGATATAAGTATATATTCTTAAAATTTTAAATATTGAAATGTAATATAATGTATGATTGCCATATAAAGGCAGTATAAATTTGGTAACCTAGACCCCCTCCCCCCTCCCCTTTTCTATCTCGGAAAGAGCAGCCTTTTACTTTAAAAGAAGTTTGTTTCCTTCTTATTTTTTTATCAAGCTAAGTTACATAACCAGTGAAATGGCTCGCACAAATTTTTTTTTCTTTCAAAAAGCTTGGATTTTTTTTCTCCCCGAGCTTATGTTCCCAAGATACTCCCAGTGTCAGGGGTGGCTGGCTGGCTGCTTCAATCTTCCCGCTGGCAGAAAGAGGCTGTGTGGATGGGAGAGATTGTCAGCTTTATGGCTTACGTGGTGATGGGGGGACAAAGGTGTGAGGAGAGTTGGCACGGCCAGTAGTACCAAAAAGACCGAGCCCTGCACAAGTCACTAATTCTGCTCAACAGAGAGGGAATGTGTGAAAGAGACAGAGGGAAGAGTGTGAAACAGACAGAGAAAGAGAGAGCTTGTGTGAAAGGGAAAAAGAGGAACTATGTTAAAGAGATGGCAGTTCAGAGAAAAGTTTGTTTTTCACCTAATATTTATATTTTATTTGATTTCAGCTTTTCAGTTAACAATAAAGATGGTTCAATGTTACAGTTAACAATAACAATGTAATGTTAAATAAAAGTTGTAAATTTAATATTTAAAAAAATCTTTCAAACATTACATTTCATCAAAACAAAAAAATCTTTTTTCTATACTTTTAAATAATTTTTCTACAAACAAACAGACGATTACCATCAGATAGTGCTAGTTGGTTCCTAATGCATTGCTAAGTGCTTGTTAGGTTGTGGGTGGTTACGTTGTTGCTAAGAGGTTTTGGCCAGTTGCTAGGGTTTTTTAAACTTTTCTAGAAAGTTGATAAAGTATTTTTAGGGTGTTTCTAGCTGTGCAGCTTTAGTGTTTTGCTGATTCTATTGAGTTTGACGCTGTGTTGAAGCATTTGTGAGTGGACAGAATGTCAGCATAGCTGGGATGATGGTGATGATGATGGTGATGATGATGATGACGATGATGACGATGATGATGATGATGATGATGATGATGTGCATTCTCAGACTCAGTCTACTTGCATTTTGTGTTTTGTCCACTTCTGAATCAGTTTTACCCATTACATTTTGCAATGCAAACACTTCAAATGAGACCATCTCAGTTATGGTGTTTTTCTCCAGGTTTACTTTATTTTTACTCTCCATGACTTCACATATATAATAGGTCAGTGGTTTTATACTGGTTTGGCCATGGAACACATTTGGGCGTGCAAGCACAGTATAGCATCTGACAGGACAGCAAAATTTGTTTTTCTGAGGTGAGAGACTTTATTTCATGACACAAATATTGTTAGAATATTGACTCTGACATAGCCTGACGACATCTCATCTGACAGCAGATACTGAATCAGGCACTGCAAAAAAACAAAACAAAAAAAAAATGCTTCTTACTTACTATTTTTGTCTTGTTTCTAGTCCAAACATCTAAAAATAAATAAAACAAGAAGTATTTACTAGACAAGCAAAAGTAATTGTCTTGTTTTGGGAAAAAATAATTCAAAATTAAGAGTTTTTGCTTAAAATAAACTAAATAATCTGCCAGTGGGATATCTTGTTTTAAGATTATTTTGCGTAGTGGGACAATGTGTTTTTCTCAGGCATTCTTTACTTAAACTGCATCTGACAGAAGATTAAACAGCTTTTACACACGTCTTCACATCAGTAAAACATTTAGAATTATGTTTTTATTGTTTCTTTGACTACGAATTCTTCAACACGGTTATAGGTTAACTATACAAAACACAGTGGTATCCTAATTAATTAGCTGTACTAGGTGTAAATGTTTTGAAATATAATTGTGACTTTTCTTGTTTCCTATACAGCCATGTTCAACCTTATCCCGGTGGGCTTGCGAGTGGTGGCCATCCAGGGAGTTCAGACCAAACTCTATCTGGCCATGAACAGTGAGGGATACCTGTATACATCAGTAAGTAACTGCAACTTCCTATATAGATGTGTATCTGTGTGTGCTATACTTCACTCCTTTTAAATCAAGAGGGGGAAATCACACCAAGCTGCTTTTGCATAGACCAACACCTGAGCTCTAGCCATTAACACTCACTCTACTACCACACACACCACTCATCTACTGCCAAATCATGATATCAGACACTCCAGATAAACAGACCTCCGTGTGACCCAAGATCCAATGGTATCATAGCCTTTAAGATGCTTTCTTGCTTCTCAACTTACTGCGCTGAAAAAACTGTCACTCCCAAGAGCACAGCACAGTATTTCACAGATTTATCCACACAAACAGATGATGCCTCTATTGTGCACTATTCTCGCACCCTCACTCCATATGGCGTGCTGTCAGAAAATAAGTTAAGTTACAGCTGTGACAAATATCTCAAGATGTTTTCATAACCTCAGCTCCACACTCGTAGTTTAGATTATGCGCAACCTGCGCACTAAGTTGCATGATTACAGGGTAGATGGCTTAGAGATGATTGTTTACTGGCTGTGGTTGGGTCACCCTTTGCCCCCCTCACCCCCTCTCAGTTCTGGCTTTACGCCTGCCTGTACCAGACGAAATGTCGGTACTCTGGCATTCGTCTTGGTTACTATGGTGATGCATGCAAGGCAATATGTGGGTTGTGTGAATGTTCACCAGTCCCAATGATTTTGTTCAGCTTCTGCAAAAGATAGATGAGACTCAGTGCTTTCACAATATCCTCCAGCACATGTGAAATGATCTGTAATTCGCAAAATTACAGTATGTGGATATGAAAGACTGTTTGTAATTCTTCTAAATGTTTAAAGTACATTGAAAATACTATGAATCATCAGTGTGTTCACTCCTCAAGATTATTTGATTTTTGACTGTTGCAGTTATTGTGAATAACTACCATTATCGATGCATACTTGTTTGCCCGGATGTTGAAGTCGCTTCCTTGCAGAAGAGGTTCTTCTCTATCTTTCTCTGAAATAGGAGGACAGATGAGTTTTCACAGTGCATGAATTCAGTAACATGCCTTTCATTAGAAAGATGACTAATATTGAAATGTTGAAATATTCAGCAACTCGTGAAAATATGCTGAACAGGCAGTCTGCACCCCTACACTGATTGAGTGCATGAAGACATGAATAACACAACAACCTACCTGCCAAACTTTTGCTGCAAGACAAATGACAGAATTTCACTATGTGGTTGGCATTACTGGAGCTTGTGTTGTCTGACAGGAGAGTGGGCGAAAACGGATATATACAGTCTTAACAACACAGCATACACTCTCTCACTCAACCTCAATCACGAGGCTGACAGAAATCCTCCATATTATGAATAACAGTGGAATGATGGGACAAAGAAGGATCATTGAGGAAACCTATTAGAATGTAGGAAGCAGACAGCTGCCTGAAAAAGCTGGCCTGGCCCAGGATAGTATTGGGTCAACTAATTGACTTCAAACTTTTTTTTAATCTAGATTTTACACACACACACGTTGGGTTTTCGTGTTTTATGGGAACTGTACAAACTGTATATTATATTCTCTAACTGGCAACCAACCTACCCCTCACAGAAAATCTTCTGCATTTTTCATTTTTTTTTTTAAAAACATTGCTTAGTATGATTTATAAACTGTTTTCCTCATGGGGACCAGCAAATGTCCTTACAGGGACAAGGATTACAATTTTTGTGGCGACATTTTGTCCGTCCCCATAATGTAGGGATAATCAGCACCACACAGACAACATGCAAGCATTCATAAGTTTGGGGTTGGTAAGGGTGTGTTTTTGAAAGAAGTCTGTTATGTTCACCAAGGCTGTATTCAGTGGATCCAAAATACAGAAAACAATAATACTGTGAAATAAACATATTGTCAAATAATACAAAAATGTTCTAATATATTCTAAAATTATATTATAAGCTGTGATGGTAAAGCTGAATTTTCTGCAGCCATTACGCCAGTCTTCAGTGTCACATAACCTTTTTTTTAATCAATATTGAAAACATTTTCAGGATTATTTCATGAATATAAAGTTTAAAAACAGCATTTATTTGAAATATAAATATTTTGCAACTTAATTATTTAATTATTTAATTCCAATAGGGCTGGGTGATATGGCCAAAAAAAAAAAAAAAATCCCTGTTTTTTTGCCCAAAAATTTGTTTTTACGATTTTAATTGATTTTTTTTTTCCTCCTACTTAAAATTAATCTGCATGACAAAGTAATTGTTCAAAACATGTTTTAACTTTATTTTGTTTAGGTAAAATATTTGCAGCTTGGTAGAGTGCCTACCTGGGGTGCAAAACTTTCAGCATGTGAATAACCCAGACCATTCCACAGTATAAATGGGCACCATATCTTTTGCAATATACAATATACATACCAAAGGTTTATTAATTGATATGTAGATCAAATTAACTTTTATTAACAACAGTAATGTGCAAAAAAGTATAGGGAAAATTGAAATGTTATGCTATTTAATAATATGCTAATGATATTATTAAATATAGATTACCATTGTTCTTCAATAGTCTCACACGGAACTGACCGACAGCTTCAGTTATTATTAAATGAGCTCTTTACTTGCTTTCTGTGTAATTTAGTTTTTCATGAGACTTGGTGACTTCGTACTTTTCTCCATATATTAGGGAGTGGAAATGGCTAATAAATCAATAAGTGCTCTTCTGCTGGTTAGTGGTTTGCACTGCATATCTTTTTTTAATAAAAAATGCTTGTTTGCCACAAAATGGATTAAACATTAAAAATAATAAACTAAAAGACTATTTCTTTCACAAGACCCCTTTAAACTTTTAGTTTTACAAACCAGCACATTAAAAATAGCATATTTTAGATGTTTAGAGCTTTGAAGTGCTGGAAATAAGTGCAGTAAGTGTACAAATAAGTGTACGAAACCATTGGAAAGTGCTTGAATTTTGAAAAGGTTGTATGAATCCTGAGATAAATAATGACAACAACATTAAATCCATGTGGTTTTACTACAGTAAATCATGGTAAATGTTGGTGATTTGTGACTGAAACCCCTGACCTTCGCTCATGTTGTCTCCACATCAGCTCTGTTTGATCTGATATCTGTGGTTCGTAATAGAATTCTGCGCCGAACGCTTCCACTAGATCACAGTAGCTATGTTATTAATTCTGTGGTGAATTTAAACGCTCTCTCACTGGATCTCCAGCGCTGTGTATCGTGTCTGTCATGAGATCGGCCCGTGTATGAGCTTGCGCTGCATTCGTTGTCCGCACAGCTCAAATGAGCGCAGTTCTGTTCAGACTTCAAACACACTTTACAGCGGGGTGTTGTTAATTGTTCTGTGAAAAACTGAACCAATGAAACTATGTTGTTAGACGCTATCCTTGTTGTTTGTGTATCTGGCAAACACGCAGGGAGGGCTGAGCCATTACGGGAGCCCAGAGGGAGTGTCGGCAGATTTGAAAGAGAAAACTGATTTTCATTCACAAAAATCGACATGAAACTACAAACTCGAATTAATCGATAAAATCGATTTATCGCCCAGCCCTAGATTCAAAGTAACATACTCACCTAAAGGATTATTAGGAACAACCATACTAATACTGTGTTTGAGCCCCTTTCGCCTTCAGAACTGCCTTAATTCTACAAGGTGCTGAAAGCATTCTTTAGAAATGTTGGCCCATATTGATAAGATAGCATCTTGCAGTTGGAGATTTGTGGGATGCACATCCAGGGTGCGAAGCTCCCGTTCCACCACCTCTATTGGGGTGAGATCTGGTGACTGTGGGGGCCATTTTAGTACAGTGAACTCTGTCATGTTCAAGAAACCAAACTGAAATTATTTAAACTTTGTGACATGGTGCATTATCCTGCTGGAAGTAGCTATCAGATGATGGGTACATAGTGGTAATAAAGGGATGGACATGGTCAGAAACAATGCTCAGGTAGGCTGTGGCATTCAAACGATGCCCAATTCACACTAAAGGGCCTAAAGTGTGCCAAGAAAACATCCCCCACACCATTACACCACCACCAGAAATCGAGACACATCAGACCAGGCAACAATTTTTTGCCTTCATCTGTCCACTTCTGGTGAGCTTGTGCAAATTGTAGCCTCTTTTTCCTATTTGTAGTGGAGATGAGTGGTACCCGGTGGAGTCTTCTGCTGTTTCCCATCCGCCTCAAGGTTGTTCGTGTTGTCGCTTTACAAATGCTTTGCTGAATACCTTGGTTGTACAGAGTGGTTATTTCAGTCAAAGTTGCTCTTCTATCAGCTTGAATCAGTCGGCCCATTCTCCTCTGACCTATAGCATCAACAAGGCATTTTCGCCCACAGGACTGCCGCATACTGGTTGTTTTTCCCCTTTCACATCATTCTTTGTAAACCCTTGAAAAGGTTGTGCGTAAAAATCCCAGTAACTGAGCAGATTGTGAAATACTCAGACTGGCCCATCTGGCACCAACAACCTTTCCACGCTCAAAAGTTTGGAGTTCAGGAGATTGTCTTGACCAGGACCACACCCCTAAATGCATTGAAGCAACTGCCATGTGATTGGTTGATTAGATAATTGCACTAATGAGAAATTGAACAGGTGTTCCTAATAATTCTTTAGGTGAGTGTGTGTGTGTGTGTGTATATATATATACACCATAAAAATTGCTTAAAGGTGCTGCTGTCCCACTGCATCTGTCTAGTTGTTTTTTAATGTGTATTATGTAAACACCCCTTAAGAAACACATCAGAAACACTTTCCTAAGACCCTTTGGTTGACTTCTCATTTAAGCAACCCACCAACTAGGCGATTTAGAAAATATGAATTTTTGCAAATACCTAGTTCAGGAGCAGTGTTTTCAGCTCGCTCATCCTCACTGCATACCTGTTGCCATCTAATCTGTCCTGTGTAATGCTGTTTTCAGGCAGCTTTGGGCTGGACTCGCTCACAGCAGGCAAGAGACAGACAAACAAGGCAGCAGACAAGAGACTCTCACATGAAAGTCTGACAAAAGCATGTAATCTGATCATAATGTTTGGTGTGATGCAGCCCTAGCATATCCAGCAGGAGCCTTTGTTGACGATAGGGAAGCAATGGGATCTAAACACACACACACACGTTAGTGCACATCCCAAACGCAAACACACTCTCTAACTCATGGCGGTTCTCTGTTCCCGCTCAGTGATTTTAATGATGTATGCCTCAGCGTCTGTAATTAAAACATATGTGCCGGAGTGCTCATTAAATTAGAGCTCTGTTCTCCTCAACAGTAGCGTTGTGTTTGTCGTGTGGCATCCTGGTCGACGGCAGAAGGATGGAGGCTATATTTAACTTTTTTTTTGAGTGACAGCACAGCAAGGTTCTGTAGGTGTTAATATTTTATTCCAACTGTAGCCGTTAGTCCTGGAGTGTTAATTCACATAGGTCTTTGAACATTCATCTTCATTTACTCCCTGCATTAATTAACATTATAAAAGCTTTTCCTTCATTTGGGTCCTCTCCATTTTGAATTGTATGTATTTGTGCAATATTGGAACTACCCTTCAATTAAAACAAAATACTTATATAAGCAGAATGGTGGAGAGCTCTTATCTGACATATGTACTGAGTGTGTGGCAATACAGCATTCTAAACAGTATAATAATGTATTTTAATGTTTTAGTATGCTGTAATTCTGAATATGCTCTGTTTTTGTAATCTGTATGTTTGCTGCTGGGCTCTCTGATCTTCCTCATTGACTCTTTAGCAGCCACACAGCCAGCCAATCGCAAACCAGTGATGATGTAAAATCCCCAATCAATGAAGAGTATATCGAGGGATATATGAAAGGTTTGAAGCTGTGGCTGTGCGGTTTTACGCCTGCATCTCTTTTTTTTTATAGTTTCTCCGCATTTTTTTTATTTTTATTGTTTGAATGTAGTTATATCTACACTACCATTCAGAAGTTTGGGGTTTAGTATATTTTGAAATAAATTATTAAACCATATTATTATAACCCTATTTAGCAAGGATGCATACAAATAATAAAAAGTTACAATGAAGACAAGAAGCACACCTGGCTTCAACATTGATAATAGACATTTTATTGAGCCCCTTATCAGCATATTATAATAATTTCTGAAGACTCATGCAACACTGAAAACTGGAGTAATAATCATCACTCAAATCATTAAATTGTAACTTACTGTTTCTACTGTATTTTTGATCAAAAAATCCACCTTGGTGAGCATAAGGGGCTTCTTTCAAAAAGATTTTAAAAAGATGTAGTAACCCTTTAGAATGGTAGTGCATTTCCGGTATTTAATTTTTTATTTTATTTTTAAATGTAATATACTTTATCTTGATATTTATCAAGTACATTCAAAAATGTTACTGCACAAAGTAAAATAAAATGTTTAAAATTCATATTTTTCACACTATTGGTTTACTAAAGGAAAAATATTTAATCATTTCAAACAAACATAGCAATACCATTCCTAACCAGCATTATCTCCATAAATCGTTAATATATTATATATATTATATCTAATATATATATATATATATATATATATATATATATATATATATATATATATATATATATATATATATATATATATATGCATGCCACACTGAGATTACCATGACCATTTTGACTGATAATTCAAACTAATCATTTAACAGTTTTTAATTGATTAATTAAAACAACAATTTTGGACTGATTCATAAAAGTTGCATGTGCCCCACAAGAGCCAATCAGTTAGTTGACAAACACAACATGGGTGCTCAAACAAACATCCATTATATAAAAAATGCCACATTGATTGTCCATGGCATTGAATGTCGTGGTCTATTACAAGCCAAATCAACCGTAACGTGTTCTAAAGCAATATTCTGCAGTTTAGTAAAATGAATAGTTGGCGTCCATCAACAGCACAGAATTAAGTCAGATTGACTCATCCGGGCAGTTAACTTAAAGAAAAGATGCACAATGACCTTTTTTTTGTGTGTGTGTGAGACATTCGGTGATTATCATCTAAAAAATTAATTTGACAGTCCGTTAATTATTATTTTTTTACCACTTAAAGGCAGCAAGGTTATGTAACCTCTGCTGACCCATGGTATGTTGTGTGTTTTTTTCAATCGGTGTGTTTGTGATAAGAAGATGGAAAAGAATAGAAAGAGAACATATGCATGAGTGAGTCTGAGTGCAAATGTATTCATCCATCAGCTTGACAGTGTGTGGGAGAGAGGAAATCAATTAAACATATGTTCTGTTCTCTGCACACGTTCTCTTTACATTTAATATACAGAACCATGTGATCCAATTCTAAGTTGTGTTTAATGATAATACCTGCTGTTTGATCAGTGAGCACATCAAATATTAGAAACTTGCAATTATAAATGTTTTTTATCACAACATATTACAAATGAACAGTTGATCAGAAGCCAGCTGATGCACACTGGCGACGTGCGGGGTCCTGTGATCTGCTCGGTGGCCGCATTTGAAGTCGAAAATAAGGTTAGCTTTGGGTCATTAGGAACAGCAGAGACAGGCACATCAATATTAGAAGCCCTCAGACTACAGAGAGAGCGCAGACACGATGGCCTTCTAGTGACCATAAACGTTATTCTGCAAGGGTAGAATTCAGACCCAACAGGGCTTTTTCTACCATTTCAGTACACTTTGGTAAAGCATTTAAGTTACAAATGCCATACCTTTTACTATTATATGTTTCATAGTAATCTTTTATTATTAACAAACTGCAAATACCATGGAAAATCTCCCCCTTAAATTGCAGTGAATCAGGAAATGTAATATGTTCCTCTTACGCAACTTTCCTTTTACATTGATGTCTATTTTGGCACTGTTCTGGCAGACTCACGTTTAGCTTGCATGTTGCCATCTTGGTATATAATTTTCACCGTCCAATCAAATGGCTGATTTAATATAATCAAGCTCCGAAATGCTTGTCTCCCTTTGAAATAGGCCTATGTCACATTACAGAAGTAAAATAGGTCCTGAACAGCAATTTACATCGACTACAAGAAATCAAAAAAGGAAAACCATAGTCTTGGGGTAGTGCTCGCAGTAAAGTTGGCTTCATCAGTAGCACGACTAGCTCATTTGAGACATCTCCAGCTTCAACAATAATTATTCAGATGGGTGGTTGAGCCAGAGGGAACGATGAGGCACAGGTGAAGAGACCTGGTTACCTAGCAGCTGTACTGCTTGGAGCAGGGAGGATCAGCCTCTGAATGGAATGGATTCTGTCAGCTTTCCCATTTACTTTGTTTCCATAAATGGAATTGGAGTTGGAAGAGGGAGAGGGAGAGTGGGTAAAGTAATGAGGTAGATCGAGAAAGATGAGGAGGAAACGGAGGGTGATATACAGAAGCCAAAACGAAGGAATCTTAGAGAAAAATGGAGAGGCGAAAAGAAACAAGGTTAGTGGTTGAAAAAGATATTGAAAGACAGGGGGGAAGATTTGATGGAGGATGGATCAAGAGAAAGAAAAGAAAGGTGAAGAAATAACGGGTGGAAGGAGAGAGCTGAGCGAATGACAGGAGATAGAGCACCTATACTCATATGAAGACCAAGTAGAAACTGAATCTGTTTCTAGCACACACACACACACACACACATATAAACATATCTTCGTGCTTCTCCGTCAGGGAGGGGGAAGCCCTTTGGGAGAAGAGAGGGAGGGGCAATGCGGGATTTCCCCTGCCAGAGGAAAAGATATTAGATACGAATCAGTGAGCTGGCAACAGCATGACTGCAGCTCCTGATATAATTACACTTGGAGATAGAATCAACTCGAACACAAAGCGCAACAACACCTCAATATCTGCTCTCTTTTATTTGAGCTATTAGGATGGTGGATTAGTCATGTGGCTAGGGACAGTACTGAGAAACAGGCAGAGCCTACATCACACACCAAAATTGACACTGATACTCCAGTTGCTGAATTTTTGAACTACAACATAATACATGGTTTAAACATGATTTAAATATGTAATTCAATAAAATCCTAAAAGTTAGGGTCATTATAATTGATTCATTGAAGTCTGCATGCTGTTCAGGGTGTATCACTAAAGATCCACTACCTGTTTCAGTCAATGATTTCAGACCTCCACAACGCTTTCAGCCAAATCCAAAAATTCATCTTGTTCATTTATTTATTTCAGTAATTTCAGTGAATTACAAAATAAGTGCTTTTCCCATCTGGCAACAGAATAGTCACTGTAAAAGCGTCAAAAGCAACATAAAAAAGGTGGATACTCTACAGCTAAATGAGATATTAATATATCTCGCCCCATCAAAGTGCACATTATCTCACTTTTCTTTGTTTCTTTGTTATGTTCCTTGCAAGTAAATGTGGGGTAATTCGACAAAACCGTCTCCTGCCTTTGTTCTCCACAAGACATCAGTGGGTGTCCAAAAATATCTGCTGTGTTATATAGCTGTTCTCCAGCGTTTATAAATGATGCCTCTGCTTACTGCAATTTTCATCACTGTTGGTGATAAAATGGCATGGACAATTAAGAAAATGTGTTTGCCGTTTCTGCACAGTGCACCTCTCATCTAACACACTCCATCTGGAAGCTGTGTTACACTGTCTAGTGATGGCTCTGAGATATAACGGCCTCTCTCCTTCTCTGTGTGCATGGAGGAACAAGTACGTTTTATTGTGCATGATATAGTGGGACTTCCTGTCTAAGCCTGAGGTGTCAATCTTTCCTGTATCCATTTCATGAACGAATACGTCAGCACTGTTATATCCACGACATGTACGTTTGAATGTAGTATAACACAATTACAGGCAAAATAGAGGCTTTGTCTCTTAAATTGAAACTGCACCTTGCTTATTCAGTTATTACTGTTATATACTTGTGGTAATGCATTGTGCCTCTATATCGATGCTGAATGTCCCTAGCCCTAAATATGGGAAATAATTGATTTATCAATTTCTGAAAATTCAGGCTCTCTAAATCCCTCCTTTCCAGAAGCCTACACTGCTCTGATTGGCCTTCCACTTACAGCGTGTCGCAAATGAAATACCTTTTACCATAACTGTCTGGACGCTTCCTCATTCCTCAGTGATTTCGGCAGTTCAGAATCAAGACTGCTTTATTTATCATGCACTTTGATCTTTACAACTTTGCAGACCTTTTACATTCACAAGCTGCTATATTACACGCTGCATTAAAGGTCATATCTGAAAAGGACAATAAGGGCATCTTAAAGGGCAGAGTTTTGTGTTGAATTTCACCATTAACAGATGAAAGTTATTAATAAATCTCTTGGTCAGTTGTGTCAGTTACTTGTTCCAGGACCAGCCCTCAAAAGCAGCGGTCACCAATTAGAAGACCACAGTCCAGATATGAGCTCAAGATTGGTTTCTCCCAGAACACAAACCATTTTTCATATATTAACATAATTATAAACTGTGTATTTTTTTATTCTCCACATGAAGAAACAGATCTGAAGTGACATAAAGATGCAGCAAGAGCTGCTGTTAGCACGCATGTAACATTGAACACTATTTAGGCTACATTAGCCTTTTTTGGACTTAAGAGTTTTATATATATTTTTCTTTTTCTTTGTTTATGTATTTATGTATTTGTTTAGCACATTACAGAATTGTTCCAAGTAATTGTTTAAAAAAATGTAACAATTACTTGGAACAATTCTGAAATGTGCTATACAAATACATAAATACCATAATAATTTTATTCAGCAGAGATGGATTAAATTGGTCAAAAATTACCAATTTATGTATTTGTTTAGCACATTACAGAATTGTTCCAAGTAATTGTTTAAAAAAATGTAACAATTACTTGGAACAATTCTGAAATGTGCTATACAAATACATAAATACCATAATAATTTTATTCAGCAGAGATGGATTAAATTGGTCAAAAATTACAGTAAATACATTTATTATTTATATAATATATTTATTATTTATTTTTAAATATACACTGTTCATTAAAAGAATAAACAAAACAAAAAACAATGATATCATGGTTTCCACAAATATTAACCACAACTTATTTCAATATTGATGATGATGATAATTGGATCATGTGACACTGAAACTGGAGTTATAATGCTGAAAATTCAGCTTTGCCATCACAAGAAATAAAAAAATAAAAAACATGTTCAAAACCGTTAACAATATTTCATAAGACAACATTTTTAATGGTGGTGTAGAAATTGTATTATTTCTAATTCTGTACTGGACAAATTGGTATTGTTGACTATTTTGTCTGTATGATTTATTGTTTCTCACATTTGAAAGGTATTATACATTTCAAATCTGTAAACTGGATGCCATTTGTACTGGATGCCAACTTGAATATTTTAAAATGAAATTTGCTGAAGTGCACATATTCAATTTCATAGCCATACAACATATTGACTCCTAAAAATGCAATGCCAATATAGATTGGTCAGTCTTACAAAGATATAACAACTACGATCAGTTTTAAGTGTGTAACCATTGTATATCGACATGAAATATTAATTCAAAATCACCTATTATACCATTCACCATTATAGCTGCAAATGTATACTCGTTTTTTTTTACTCGCGATCACGGTACTTGATGCCCAAGGGAACGTCTGCCAATTCCACCAAGTGGTTAAACGTATCATTTTATGAATTAAAATTACTTTTTTGTTTTGTTTAAATGTTCAAATTCCATGTTATGCATTGAGTCAGTTTTTTAGAATACAACAAAGCTGTGGAACTGTAGCCTAGAAATCTAGACGCACCCTAGCGGCAGCAAATCTAATCTGCCCGCGAGTGTGGTCTAGCAACTCTCAATACCCTTCTGAGCTGTAAAACCATAACTCTGGTCGGGCCAATCACATCGTGTATAGACGGTGGGCGGGGCTTAACATAATGACGACGGCCGAGTTGCGCTTACGTGCTTCTAGTAAACACAGAAGCTGCCAAACGGCGGCCTTTCGCATCAGCTTTGACCGCGACTCTGGAAGACTTGTAGTTAAGCTTTTCTCTGAGAAAAGAACAAAGAACGGCACTGAAGTCATTCTTAAAAAGGGAGATACAGCCAGTGTTTATCTATCAACTAGCTCTGCTTCACCTTCGTTGCTCTGGTTGGTTGTAGCGCTATCCTATCGCGTGCAGAGGGAGTTTGAAAGACAACCGTTTATCCCGCTCCTCAGATTGAGCCCTGTCTATGGTGAGTTTCCAGACCAAACATCTTGATGTGGATCTGGCTTGTCACACTAGTGGAACTGTGGAATGTCTGTTTTTAAATGTTAAAAGTAATTTTAATTCATACAAATTATATTTCAACTGCATGGTGGAATTGGCAGACGTTTCCTTGGGCATCAAGCGCCATAACAGCGTGTAAAACCGTTTTCGAGTATAAATATGCAGCTATAATGCCTGTAGGTGATTTTGAATTGATATTTCATGTCGATATACAATGGTTACACACTTAAAACTGATCGTAGTGTTTATATCTTTGTAAGACTGGCCAATCTATAGAGCAATGGCAAGGAAAACTAGCTTTATTGTACTCCAAGAGCCCCCTCGTGGTCGGGAGAATTTCCGTTGTGTTGTGGTGATTTTGTTGTGTTGTGGTGATTTTGTTGTGTTGTGGTGATTTCGTTGTGTTGTGGTGATCGTCAAACCGTCAAAAAAAAAAACAGATCAACTTACATATTGCTGATCAACAATTAATTAAATATTTAATAAGTTGAACTAATTAAACTATTTACATATTAAATACTATTTATTTATTAAATGCCTAAATATGTGTATGCGTTGTTGTGACAGCGTGGATGAGAGAGAGAGAGAGAGAGAGGAAAAGACGGCGAGTCGGGCACTGAGTTATTCGGTCTCGAAAAAGAACACAACTTCTGCAGTTTGGAAGTATTTTGGGTTTTGACGGTAAATACAGACAAGGCAATTTGCAAATTGTGCAACAAAAAGATGACCGCGAGAGATGGAAATACCTTGAACCTAAGGGCGCATATCCGAAACCACCATCCACTCACTGCTGCGTGGATGAAAAACCGAGCGCACCCTCGGACTATGCTGTAATATTGCCGAAGCCTTTTGTCACACAGCTGGCAATGTAAGCAATAAGCATGAACTCCACAAAAATCAAGTGGACATGGGACTCACAAAAAAAAATGTCAATTGTCTGACAATTGTCTCATAACGGTAAGCATAAAACGTGCAGAGAGTTTCTCTGGGGCAGGGGCTCAAATGTAAAAAATAAAATAAAAATATAGGCCTATATATATATATATGCTGTCTGAGCCTTACATCATAATGTTTTAATTATTCACGGTAATACCGTATACCGAGGTAAAATAGGGAGGAGGTTTGACGGTATCAAAATTTGGATACCGCCCAAGCCTAGTGTATAGTTTATTTATTTTCTCATTAAAACCAAAGATGTTAACCAGTGATTGAGGACACATCACAATGGATGCATTTCATTTTTGATTTCAACAGAATGAATAGTCTCCGCAAAAGTAACCGATTGAAGCGCTAGTCAGTGCACGAGGCACCGATACTGAAAACAGCGACCGCGAGTACTCTGCATGATTTCACAAACGCAGTCCAGTGCCAGATCGCCTCTTATGTTACTCTACTAATCAACTAGAGATGCTTCATTTGTATTACATACAACAACTCAAGGTGCAAGAAAAGCCGCTATCTGCGCCATCACTGCTGATACTTCAGGTGCATGCAATAACAGTGTTAACAAGCCGCCACTTCGTTGTTTGCCTTGAGACTGGGGGTTACCAGCAACATGCATGTAGACAATGCCTACTAGTGGCCTGCATGTGTAATTGCATATTGATGCAGCAGTATAAATTAAGAAGTATAAATTAAAGGGGGGGGGGGTGAAACACTCAGTTTCAGTCAATCTCATGTCAATCTTGAGTACCTATAGAGTAGTATTGCATCCTTCATATCTCCGAAAAGTCTTTAGTTTTATTATATTTATAAAAGAAATATAGGCTTTACCGAGTCTTTCCAGAAAAAAACGAGTGCCTGGAGGCGTATCGTGTGGGCGGAGCTAAAGACTGACGATCGCGCACAAAGCGACGTCCTCAAGCGTGGAGAAACCCATGGCTATCAATCAGATTTAGCTAATACAGATAATGATCCAGAATCAGATCCGGAGGCTGAAATAAATTGAACAGGAGAAACAGCAACAGCAGGACGTCCGTCTCTGTGGTATGTACTGTATTTAGTGGCCTGTCAACATTTGTGTGTTTACTCGCAGTTTATGAGGACATGATTCGGTTTATGGACTATTGTATGTGACTAAACCTTAGCAGTAGCAAGCAAAACAGTTTTGCACGTCAGACTAGGAAAACAATGGAGTAACGTTAGCGCATTTGAATGACGAAGCACACGATCGTGTCGTTTACTGATGTTTACTCACGCGACGATAGCCAACAGCACAGACATTTGAAGCAGTTTTACTCACCGCCTGCTTCCAAAGCTGGACCGAACCTTTATCGCTGGGACCGCTCCGTCAAAAACACACTTCTTTGGTATGATTTAGTAAAGTCCTGACAGCAGTGAACGGTGGAGATCCGCTTTGCGACGCGACTGAAGCGATGTTGTGAAGCTTCCCGTCATTTCTGCGTTCAAATCGGTTTAAATGCAGCGCTGCCTTCCCGGAATACTGAAGCGTTGAAGTCGCTTGATGTCACTCAGGAATAAAGTGGAGCACGACATAAGTGTTCATGGACGACTGGATCTGCAGCTGAGAGTGTTTATGGGCAAACATTTCCTCTCTCGCTTTAGTCGCGCGCACCCTACCGGGAGAAGAGCCCGTACGGCCCATACAAGGACCTTCCGCTCTATCAACGTCAAGCGGACCCATACTCGAAAAAAATACCCATATGTAATTCGTTACTGCCCACCTCTCTTTTTATTTTTCAGACTTTTGCTGGGAGGACATTAAGAGAGCCATTTAAAAGCATCATGTTGTGCTTTATGGATTCAGTGGTTAGCGTGTGGTGCTTACAATCGTCACCGTTTCCTGACCTCATCCTCTCACAACACTCCACTCTTTTGTTTTTGTTTATGTTATTATAATAATTATGATTAATTATTCCTGATAAGGTAGGGTGCAAACCAGTCGTTATTGAGAGCAGCTATACATAATGCTTTTGTGCTCCATTTGGTTGTAATTATTATGACCTTCAGCTGAGACATTAACCGTTATTAACAGAATAGCTGTATAGCAGTAATCTATTTTAAGTGAGATAAGAGATACAGGATGTCTTACAGAGAGCCTTTCTTCTGACTGGAAGCATAAATGAGAAGTTTTGAGATGAGATTCTGCCTTTCTTTAAGTTCTCACCCTGAGTGAACTCAACAGTGTCTTAGCCTCAGAACTCATAGCTGACTGAAGTAGCATCTAACGGTCTTTTAGTGATGTTTATCACAGGCGAAGTATCGATCACAGATCCGTCCCTGTGTGCCTGCTCGTGGGATCTCACACGTAATCGCAGATCAAACTTTCTCACCATGCTGACCGCAGAACGTCAGAGTGGAAGTCCTTTCGATGTCCACACTTCCCAAACAATTTCTGTTTGCTGGGTGTTTACGGGATGTAGCTCAGCGCTGAGCCGACAGCCTGTCCCAGAGGAGGTGCGATGTCACAGCTGGTCTGTGACATCAGGAATGTTCCTGTCAGTGTGTGTGGGAATTCAGTGTCTGTGCGAGTCACCCGGAGCAGAAGGATGACTCAAGTCTGTACGTCAAACATTGGAGTGTCCTGTTATGTGTGAGAGTTGACATTCTCAGCATTGCTGTATATGTTTATTACTAATTCCCTTAAGGCAGTCAGTTCCCTCTCTGGTTATCTTGGTAACACCCCTGGGCAGGTATTTGCTAAGTAGATAATAGTCACACCAACTTGAGAAAAGGAAAATAATGGACAACATGGTTCTTTATAAGAAAATAAGGGACACTCAAAATATTTGTACTGTGCCACACACAGTGTATGTCATTTCATGTCTGCAGTTAAGTAGCCTATGAGTATAAAAGGTTCTCGGATATTTGATTTGTTTTTCTTAACCTATTTATGCACAGTTTAATCCTAAAAAATATTTTAACGTAATATAAATAAAAGTCAGTTGTCTCACACAAACCATCTAAAGCTTTTGTAGCATTATACACTACCTTTCAAAAGTTTGGGGTCAGTAAGAATTTGTTTTAAAGAAATTAAGTTTTATTCAGCAAGAATGCATTAAATTTGTCAAAAGTGACAGTTAATACATTTTAATGTTAGAAAAGCTTTCCATTTCAGATTAATGCTGTTCTTTTGAACTTTCTATTCATCAAAGAATCCTGAAAAAAATCTACAAAACTCTTTTTCAACATGCATTTCTCATTACAGTTTTACCATGAATATCATAATCATTTGTTTGCAATATAATCTACAAATGCAAATGTTCCTGCCACATGTAAAGGCATTTTACTCGCATGTACCTATAGTTTGCAGAACAAACTAATCCAAAAAACTAAATAATCCCAGGGTGTCGAGCCGGGCATTCTGCACCGCATGAACATTGTGACAGCGTTTGTACATTTAAAATAACAAACTTGAGTGCGCAAACGACACAACACATGTTATGTGGTTAGATCAGTGTAGCGGTCAGTAAATGAGATTTCACATAGGGGACTAATCAATTAGGTCCAATACGGGACGCCCTGGTTAATACGGGACAGTTGGCAACCCTACATATACACTATTGTACAAGTTTGGGGTCAGTAGGTTTTTTTTTTAAAGAAATTAATACTTTTACTCTGCAAGAATAAGGATGCATTAAAACGATCAAAAGTGACCTAAAGATCACTATTCTATTTTCTAATAAACTTTCTTTTAATTAAAGAATCCTGATTCAAAATATCCACAAATATAGTAGCACAATGGTTTTCTACTAAAGACAGGAGTAGGGCTGTCAAATTTCTTGATTTAATACTCTTCAAATACTCTTGTAAAAAAAAAAAACTTTATTTAATTTGTCCATGTCAATTAACCAGCAAAATACTGGAAGTGGCACATTCCACATATACAAATCCATGAACCACATCATTAGACCGTTTTCAAAGGCTTCATGAATCAATATATTAAAACCATTTAAAAATCATAATAAGCATAAGTGAGAATTAGAGATTAACTTTTGAGAAATCTCTGTGATTCAGTTAATGAAATCTATGTGCTGCAGGTTACATGGTGAATCGCAAAGCTTTATTTACATGCATGCAGGTTCCGTCTCAGAATGGCTCTGTTCACAGCAAATGCTGCTCTCCACAAACTCAGTCTCTATATGTTGGGTTTCCAATAATGTGAATTTTGGAACTCATAAAGTCTGACACACTTTGAGTTGGTGTGTTTTGATGTCCACATGTTCTTGTTCAAGAAATTACAGTGGCTAAAAATTCTAATCCAATATTAAACACAATTATAACGTTTTTACTGTATTATTGATTAAAATAAAATCAGCCTTGGATACGCATTTGCAAACGCACTTATGTAATTCATACAGGAAGCAGGATGAAATAACATAATTTGCTGTTACTTAAATCTCCTTTCTCCTGTATAAATCTCGAAGCTGCTGTAGATTTTCCTTTTAAGTGCATCAAGCTCTCAGAGCTGAAGTAAGACTTTCACCTAGTTATGTTTGCAGAGCGACACATAGATTATTTACCTTTTTTTGCTTCCCTTGGCTCTGATGAAAAACATAATTTGATTTACAGCTCTCTCTGTAATATTTCCACATCATTTGCCACACTCAAACAGTAAAGATTACAGCCACAAGACCCTGAGGTGCTGTAATCCATTTTAACTGAGCCGTTCAGTTTCTGCAACAGCAGCCCAAAGGCTCGCGTGGGTATTAATCTAAACTCTTCTAATGACTTTCTGTTTGAATTTACTTCACTCCTGCATTTAAGGAGATGGATATTTTACAAGCATTTGGATTTGAGAAATCAAGCATAATAAATCCAAAAATTTTATATTTATTACCAATATGGGTCTAAAATAAATTTTGTCATAGATTGTATAAGTATGTCTTCATATTGATATAACAAATATGCCATTTAGTTTAGCATTAAACAGCCAAGACTAGCTGGTATACATTTATAAGCAGGAAGTGTGGATCCATGGTGTGTTGTTGTGGGGTTGGCTATAGGTATTGATTTATTTCGAATGCTCTATTGGACTGGCGAATGAGCTAGACATCTCTTGAAAAGCAATTAGTTAGCCAGATAACATGCAGAATAACGTAATTTGATGTTGCTCCATGCACTGTCTCTCATCTTTTCACCCTCTTACACTGTTTGCAATATCCTAATGAAGCACATAGTCAATACAGGATCAAGCCTAGTGGGAGGCGAGCGTTTATAATGACTCAATGAAGTGCACACGGTGTACTCGCGCACATTCAATACGGCCGGATCCATACACCGAGCTGAAGAGCAATCCATCCCAAACTCCATTAGCATGTTTATGCAACACTACAACATAGATTGCTTTTGGAAGTGCTAATGGGAGAGAATGTTCAACAGACCAAGCAGGGAAGAGTGAGGATTATTAGAAGAAAAGAAAAGACCAGATAAAAGAGGTAGGAGTGATTTTAAGACGATGGTGGGGGGGGATAGTTTATTTATTACTATTATACATTCAAATTGAATTCTTTAATTGGATAAGACTATGACGTGCACAGATAGAAGAGGTATGAACACAGGACAGAATCTTTGTCCAAGTCTCATCATCAAATGTGAGGCAAAGATCTGACTCCCAAGAGTTTGCACTCTTTAGATGCTGTTTTTCTATGAATGTGCTTAAAGGGTTATTCAAATTGAATTTAATTTAATTTAAAAAGATTAAAATGTAAACAAAAAAATTAAATGATCACAATTTACTCAGCCTCAAGCCATCCTAGGTGTATATAGGGGGTCCTGGGGGGGGGGGGGGGTATAATAGAAATCCACTGTATAATAGAAATATCCATATTTAACATGTTATAAAGTAAAATTTTCTAGCCTTCCATATCCAACTAATGCCTCTCACAGTTCAAAATTCATAGTTACGCCAGTTATGCTTTTCTCATAAGATGAATACAGAAGGTGTTCCTCCAGAAACTAGAACTTTTACTTCATAACACGTTAGGATATTTTTTCTTACAAAAACCCATTGATTCAAAATTTCTGGTTAATCCTCATCTTGCATCTTTTTTTCTCCTGTCCCTTGCTGTCCAGGAACACTTCACACCAGAGTGCAAGTTTAAGGAGTCAGTGTTTGAGAACTACTACGTGACGTACTCCTCCATGATCTATAGACAACAGCAGTCGGGCAGGGGCTGGTACCTGGGCCTGAACAAGGAAGGAGAGATCATGAAGGGCAACCATGTGAAAAAGAACAAGCCTGCTGCACACTTCCTCCCCAAGCCTTTGAAAGGTAAGTCACCATCTCTGCACATTTGAATATAATGCTATTGATACATTTAACTAGCTCTTTGTGAGAAATATAAAATGATTTTTAAAAGTCTGTATCCAGCTATAAAACATTTCATCCAGGGATGTGCGCAATGACTAATTTCATTACCATTTAAACAGATATTTTGCAATCAGCTAGTCGAATATTCTAAAACTTGAGCGTTCACTTAAGCAATGTTATAATATATGTCTACATTATAGACATATTTATTTAAAATAAACTAATCAATAGGCAGCACAGGACCAATACGTTCAAATCCAATAGCCTATTATAAACATATTTCCGCAACTAAAAGTTAGTCCGCATAATTCAGCACGTTAAGGTTCGTTACTATGGCAACACATTTACTTGTCCGGGTTTGACCGCACTTCTCGTGTATGAAAAGTATCTGTAGCCTACACATGACGGGTGGAAAAATGCAAGAAAAGCTTGCTGTGTGCGGACAACTATACATTATTTAAGCATATTATCTTGTTAGGATGTTGATTTAGACACTGTTAAAGTGCCAAGTAAGTTTCATTCACAATGTTTCTCCTTTAATATGATAGGCTATAACATTTAATGCCATATTGTCCCTCATCACCGGTGGCATAACAAGCCTATAAGTAAGCGTAATTATTATATTCTAGTTTGACAAGTCATAGAAAAGCTTTGTATAGGATTTAAAATAAAACCATCACCTTGCACAGCTTCTGAGTGGACATATACTCAGAATGATTTAGTTTTCTGTTGCAGATATACACTTTTCCTATATTAATAAAACATTAAATGTGAAACAAAAAAAAGAAGCAGCAGTATTGATTAAGATGCTAGTCCAATGGTAACATCCCTGATTTCATCAGCTAAAAATGTCTTGAGTGCAGTAGCGACCCGTGACTCTTGAACCCTGGCCTTGTCACCCCCTTCCTTCTTCGAGAAAAAAGTAAACTCAGCCTAAAATTAGTCTAGCTTACTGTGTCCTCATCTATAATACTGCATGTTACTTTTGACAAGAAATGCCACAAGCAAACAGAGTGAGAGTTATCACAAAAAGTAAGCAAAAAGTATAAAATGCAAATCATCATGACAAAGAATTGCATTGTCACAGAAACGGTGTGTCACAGAATATGGTGACAACTAGCCAAAAAAAAAAAATGTTATGTAAGTTGACGCATCATGACAGCGCTCAGACCAAAGCACATTAGCAACAGACATTTCAGCATATGTTGATAATAAATCATATCATTAGACTGGCCCAGCAGGCAATTAAATGTATGCAACTGTATTAAACTTATGATTTGGGACTTGTAACTTATTTATGTAACTTATGCAGAATTACAGCAAATGTACATGGTTGCCAACTAAATGTACAGACTTGACCACATTATAAAAAATTGTTGGTTTAAGTACTTTACCTGATTGCCTTAATCTTGAGTACATTGGCATTTTAAATTTGAGTTAATACAATGAAGGAGATTAATAATAAGGTTTAATAATTAGAAACTCAGATAAATATTGTTATCTGAACCACATTAATTATTTAAGTTGATTTGACAACAGATGTAATGATAAATCATGAAACAAGGAATATTCTGCAAAACAGCTATTTCTTTCAAAGTTAATCTTGAAAATGGCGTGGATAATAAATTGGCAACGATATCTTCCTCATTAAGGTTGCTTGCGGGAGAATAGCCCTAGCTTTTTTTAATCAGTGTTTTTTTTCTGATTGTGTTCCTCACAGCGGGCGGAACATCATCCGCTCAGCAATAACAAGCCCCATCCATTTAAAGGGACAATATAATTGGTCAATTTTCCTGTCTTTTAAAATGAGTCTCTCATTGACTTGCTATGGCTTGGCCCGCTGTAATTTCACTAGAACTGACTTTTTATTTTAAAAGTTTTTACTTTTAAAGCTATTATTTAAAAATATTTAAATATTATTTTATTTTATTATTATGTTTTGATTGCGGCCTCTATAAATTGATTTTATAAAAAGCTTCTCAGGGCTCTACATAGCGCCAATTTTGGGCATATTAATGCCTAAAAATTACTCAATTAATTAAAAAAAATATTTTGGCAATTCTCAAAAATGGATGTGTAATACAATCGGAATAAAAACTACAACTCCCAAAGTGCATCAACACTGAGAAACTGTTAGGCTACATTTCCTACTGCAATCAACTGCTTTTCATGCCTTCAGTCAGCAGAATAAGTGCAAAAAAGTGTGTGACAGACTACAAGGTAAAACGGGTGTGACGACGCAGCCATGCACACTTACCAGACGCCCCGCTCTGATGATTTACAGCCAAATCAAAATGACCTGGAAATACCACATTTGGATTATCATAAAAAAGCTCAGAAATTAACGGATGCTTGGGGCAAAACTGCCATCACAAAATTATTTTTAATAATACATTTAAAAAGTCCTTGAGTTTAATCTATCACACAAGCTGTTTAAAAAAAAAAAAATCACTAAATATAATGTGCGAGTATATCATGAAGATTTTTTCCAAACCGTGTTTTATCTTATCCTGAATCACTATGGTACACATAAAATAAGTGTTTATATTCCCACTGCGGATTAGCACAGTATCTGTGTGACTCGCCATAGACACAAACATCGATCTTAAATTTTTTTACACAAACAGAGAAAAGTAGCTCCGGCTACAATGTTCTTCCGCGTGACGCATGCGGTTCTGTTTATGAAGCGCCAGAGCTATTGCGTAGCGGCATGATTGTATATGTGATACTGATCTGAACAAAAGTCCAATAGACAAGTTGATATTAAGTAAAAACATTTTAGCCTCAACACTGTCTATTTCGTGAAAATCAAAGCCACTCCAGAACTGATTTGCATCTCAAAGCGATTCGATTCAAATGAATCTTGTGTTTTGAACTATTGACTGAATGACTTCCCACCACCTACTGGCAGTTTTATTTTCATATTTATACTTTGCATTTACTTTTTATTTAAAATATTAGACTTTTAAAGTTTAATTTGTACATATTTCTAAATTCAAAAACTTACATGTATAACATTCATACACCATTATTTACCCATGAGCTGCATTAAACACTATGTAAATGTGTTTAAATCCCACTTCAGATAGAGCTTCTGTGCCACTTCTGCAGTGCAAAGACGGATCTTTTGATGCATGTCTCATTTAATTGGAAATGGTCTGATTGTGTCTAATTGTTCTAACTGAATTTATTGTTTAAATTAACATTTTAAAAACAACTTTTCTATTTTAATTTAAGAAATTGACAGATGATGCATACATTTAATAAGATGAGAAAACATTGTTTTTATAATGGTAAAAATGCCCGAACATTAATTTAAAGGGACAAATATCATCCTGTATTGGGAAAGTTATAATTGGAATGTGTTTGATGGATTAGAAAGTGCTCCTAAATTTTTGACTGTGCTCCTAATTTTTTAAAAACAGTACAAGTGCTCCTCAAGAAAAAAGTTAGCGTAGGGCCCTGCTTCTAGTAATCACAAATGACTGAAAAAATGTGATTGGCCAATTTGTGGGAAACCTGATGATTCATCTACAGGACATAAAGCAAAAGACATCGTGTTATTGAGTATTGTAATTTCATTTTGACAACGACAAAAGATAGATTATATGTGCCCCAGTATCCTTCTGAAGGCTCTAAAGTATGGGCTCCAGACCTGTGAGCACACAATCTGCCCCTTCGTTGTCTCTCAACTTGTGTAAAGTATGGCACCTTGTTCTCTCCACGTGCCTGTGGGAAACGCTGGTCTCAGGCTCTTAGCTGAGGTGATGAGGTGTGGATAGTGGAGTCTGTAAGGAGGGATGCAGACGCCAGCACAATCAGACCGTTTAAAACGTAATCAATGGCAAAAGGCTCTGAAATGATAAAGCAGCTTTTGACTGCAAATAGACCTGTACCCTTCCATCCAGGGCAAGCTTTGTCCCTCATCTCCGAGCAGAACACAACAGAGCTTTGTTTGATTGTGAAAGTTCCTTGTGACTTTCGTCTGCATACTTCATTGTCAACAAACACAGAGAGAGTGCGCTCTAAGCACAAATCGTAACTCTGTGGAATTTGTTGTTGTAGAAAAAGGATGAGGGAGGTGTCAAGTGATAACTAATTAAACCCCTGCTTTCATAGACAAGGCTTAAGCTAGTCCCAGACTTAAATGCATGTTTGAGCTGTTTTAACTGAAAGCAACTTGCGCTTACAAATTGTAAAATATGTTAGTGCCATTGTTTTGTCTCAAGATGTGCACCAGTCATGTGTTTATCTAAGGCACGTTTATAAAAGCTATTTAAATTACCTAATCGAACTAAGGCCTAATCCTGGCTTAAGAGACATTTTTTGTCTGAAAAACATTACTTTTGTTTCTGGGTATTAAAGATAGCCAATTTCAAGGTAAGCATTGTGTTGTTGCTTTTAAATGGGCTTTTAATGCCTTGCTCATCCTTCAGTAAAGATGCATAATTGGGAGGTTTTATGTAAAGCAGTACCTTATTAAATGACTCATGCTGCACAAATGAGTTTTTGAACATAATGTCTGATAATGTCTCACAATTACAAGTACTAACAGAAATCAATAGTGCTTTTCATTGCTTAAAGAATTAAAACAAGGTATTTTATTTGATTAGAATTTAAAAATGGAGGCTAAGCTGCTGAGAAACATTTTGTTCTCAGAGAAAATGTCTTAGCCGATGAAAATGCATTTCCTTTTTTTTTAAAGAGGGTTGTAGTGTGTTGAGAGGATAATGGTGAGTGTTGGTAATGTAAGAGAAAGCAGGAGTAATGCATTAGCTCTGAAGGACATTCACTGCAGCGATGGTTTACTACGGCTGATTTTAGAGGCCATCACAAAGCCATTTAGTGATTTATGCTTAGAGGGTGAAATAACAATATAAAATAAACTTATTTAGGATACATTCTCTGAGAGAAAAATTAATGCTGTCCGTTTGTAAGAATGTTTAGATTATTATTCATATTTTTTTTCTAAATGCTGATTTAGAATTATTAGACTGGATAATAATGCTGGAAAATATTGATTACACTTTACAATATGGTTCTATACATTCACATTATTTAATAGAGTAGTTCAAATTAAATAACAATGAACAATAGTTTACAGCATCTATTAGTCAAAGTTAATGTTAAATTCTACAAATACTATCTTTTAAAAGTTTGCCACCAGTTAGATTTTTTTTATGTTCATTAGGCTCACCATACAAAATACAGGAAATGCAGTGTTATGAGATATTAAAATTTCAAACAGCTGTTTTCTGTTTGAATATACAGTGAGGAAATTAAGTATTTGAACACCCTGCTATTTTGCAAGTTCTCTCACTTAGAAATCATGGAGGGGTCTGAAATTGTCATTGTAGGTGCATGTCCACAGTGAGAGATGCAAATAAGTATTTGAACTCCTGAGAAAATCAATGTTAATATTTGGTACAGTAGCCTTTGTTTGCAATTACAGAGGTTAAACGTTTCCTGTAGTTTTTCACCAGGTTTGCACACACTGCAGGAGGGATTTTGGCCCACTCCTCCACACAGATGTTCTCTAGATCAGTCAGGTTTCTGCCCTGTCGCTGAGAAACATGGAGTTTGAGCTCCCTCCAAAGATTCTCTATTGGGTTTCGGTCTGGAGACTGGCTAGGCCACGCTAGAACCTTGATATGCTTCTTAAAGAGCCACTCCTTGATTATCCTGGCTGTGTACTTCGGGTCATTGTCATGTTGGAAGACCCAGCCTCGACCCATCTTTAATGCTCTAACTGAGGGAAGGAGGTGGTTCCCCTTTTGAGGATCAGAATTCTAGCTGATAGACAGGGGTTCAAATACTTATTTGCAGCTGTATCATACAAATAAATACTTAATTATATATTGTGATTTCTGGATTTTTTTTTTTTAGATTATATACAGTGGACATGCACCTACGATGACAATTTCAGATCCCTCCATGATTTCGAAGTGGGAGAACTTGCAAAATAGCAGGGTGTTCAAATTTTAATTTCCTCACTGTCCACTCACCTAAAGGATTATTAGGAACACCTGTTCAATTTCTCAATAACGCAATTATCTAATCAACCAATCACATGGCAGTTGCTTCAATGCATTTAGGGGTGTGGTCCAAAGTCAAGACAATCTCATGAACTCCAAACTGAATGTCAGAATGGGAAAGAAAGTTTTTCAATTTTGAGCGTGGCATGGTTGTTGGTATGGGCTGAGTATTTCGCAATCTGCTCAGTTACTGGGATTTTCACACAACCATTTCTAGGGTTTACAAAGAATGGTGTGAAAAGGGAAAAACATCCAGTATGCGGCAGTCCTGTGGGCGAAAATGCCTTGTTGATGCTAGAGGTCAGAGGAGAATGGGCCGACTGATTCAAGCTGATAGAAGAGCAACTTTAACTGAAATAACCACGTTACAACCGAGGTATGCAGCAAAGGATTTGTGAAGCCACAACACGCACAACCTTGAGGTGGTTGGGCTACAACAGCAGAAGACCCCACCGGGTACCACTCATCTCCACTACAAATAGGAAAAAGAGGCTACAATTTGCACAAGCTCCCCAAAATTGGACAGCTGAAGACTGGAAAAATGTTGCCTGGTCTGATGAGTCTTGATTTCTGTTGAGACATTCAGATGTAGAGTCAGAATTTGGCGTAAACAGAATGAGAGCATGGATCCATCATGCCTTGTTACCACTGTGCAGGATGGTGGTGGTGGTGTAATGGTGTGGGGGATGTTTTCTTGGCACACTTTAGGCCCCTTAGTGCCAATTGGGCATTGTTTAAATGCCACAGCCTGCCTGAGCATTGTGACTGCTGTAAAATGTTATACAAATTCTCATTGTTAACCCTATGCATTAACTTACTGAACCTTGTTGTAATCATCACTTTTCTACAAAAAATATTATACTGTGTCAGTCATGACTGAGTTTAGTTGTTGCCGAGGAGAGTTATGTCACTTGGAGAGAGAAGGACTTGGAATTTTGCTTGCTGTCTTATAAATATTCTCCAGCAGTATTCTTCTAGAGGACCAATTAAGGATCTGTCTCCTCGCTGTGAACATGGCTTCGGCTGCCAGCTCTCGGCTCACAAAGCACTACTGTAGTCTCAGTCCAGTGTGTACACACACACACACACACACACACACACACACACACACACAAAGTCAGCCTGTAAGATCATTACCATTGCCAAAGGACCAGACACCATACGGCTGATGTATCTGCATTCATAATCCCTGAGCTTGGGGCCTCATTTATGTTCAGTTACTATAATTAGAAAACATGTTTTAAACATTTTAGTGCTTAACACATCAACCATGTATTGATGCAGTCACACTTTGAAGCACATTGTCGTGGAGCATTTGACTTTAATGATGAGCTGGTATATGAAAAAGTACACTAATAATGACCTGGCCGTAGGTCTCTGAGACTCCTGCATCCCTCAAGCGAGAAGCTTCACACTCGGTTGCACAACCGATATGTCAACTATTGATTCTTAGAGCTTTCCACTTAAGTGCTGTATCGATTGCCTGTTGCAGGCAGAAGAAGCTTTGTGAGGTTAAAGGAAGTTTTTGTGATGCTCCCTGTACTGCACATGCATCTTTAAGATGATCAAACGGACGAATTTGAGCACATTGGCTACCTAGTGGAATTTTGTGATGTAAAAGTGCTGTCTCAAGTGCTTGGGTCTGACTTGTGTGAACAGCAGATTACATATATTCTACAGGCTTTTTCTTAAAGTGACATTTTTTTCCCATATTGTTAAAAGTGTACATAACACTTACACACCAAGATTACTCAAGGTACTAGGTACTCAAGATTAATGGTGCGTTCAAGTCATGTTGTAAAGATCTAGCCTGACATAGTCATACTCAATTCTAGTCAGAATATGAGTCTGATACTGCTCCATTGGGCTGTAATTATGGGGTGTGTTTTAACCGAACCAGGAAAGACCTCAATTGGATAGACCTACAACCTAACGGAGCAACCAAGTCTGTTGCCATGTCTGCGGTTTTCCCGTGGGTCGTTTTCCATGTCCGCGGGTTGAAGCGACCTCAAGTATGTGATATATAGACCCAGGAAGCATTAGCAACCTTGCCAAAATAACATACATTTTACCCCCCAAATGCCTTTTTTTTTGGAGAACACCCCCAACCTCCCTCCACCCTAGAGAAGCTATTGTTTTGGGCTAGCAGTTGGTGTGTTTTGTTGTAAAAACTTGGCAACCCTGTCTGCACACTCGCTGGAATAAACAATTTTTGCCAGTGTTGTAAAAAAAAAAAAAAGTTTAAGGATACACAGAGTATTTACCAACATGATCGTTTCTGAGAGAAGGAGTGAAAGTGAATGCATATACGAACAAGTTCTCAGTTTAGGATTGGAACAAATTCAACCCAAGCGCCTTTGTTGGATAATTATGTTCCTGTTGATCATCTGTCTATCATCGTCTAAAGCCCGCCCTGACAATTTCATTGGTCCAAACAGTTTCCGTTGGCTGGCATCCAGGCTAGTTAAGCTCGTATTTACGAGTTAAACGCACATGAACGCCACAACCAAGTCATAAATACTATTGGGAATTTCAGGATTTTCTTTATCTGTACGAGTTGGGGATGAGTCCGTGAGAAAAAAGGTGGACTCAATGGATGCAACATCTGGTATTTAGTAGTGACACTGTCAGGCTTTGTCATTTACAACAAAGCAAGCTAGCATTGTAATATAACAATTAGCCTAATATGTAACAATACCATTTACAGCAGCTTCATAGATTAATTAAAAACGTAAAATATTAAAACTCACCTGATGCGCATTCTTTGTTCTTCATTTTCTATAAGAAGTTAACAAACCTTGCTGTATTTTCATGAAATTCATTAAAAGAAGGTACACCACCATAATGCTCCAACCAAAGAGACTCAAACACACATCTGGTAAATATGAACATCCCAGGAGGACTTGAACGCACCATAACACATCCTAATCTCATGTTAATCTTGAGTACATATAGATTAAAGACTCAGAGATAGGAAGTATGCAGTCCTAGTTTTATCATTTTTATAAAAGACAGATAGGCTGACGGTGTACCGATTCTTTACGAAAACAGCCGAATTCATGTAGACGTGCAGTGGGCGGAGCTAAAGAGTCTCACACGCGTGTATACACACACACACAAAATACATAACTGCATTATCCCTGGATAGCTTTCAATGCACTATACACTCATGTACTCGTGACTGAGAGCAAACAAACACTTGCAGAACACTGTTGTGGTTCCAGAAAAACGAACTGCATCCAGTTTCCTTAACGCTGGGTTATTTGGGAAGCTAAACAAGGTTATCTTTCCCTCACAATCAAAAACACACTTCTTTGGTGACTTGTGTTGATTTCACGGTCTACAAACAAAATGACAGACAGCGCTGCCGACGGCTCCCGTATCCTGAATGAAGCTTGTTGATGGCCGTGCTCTTGCTCTCGTTCTGGGTGATGTGTGCACGCCTTGCACATACAAATAGTTCCACACTTTATGAAGTCATACAGGGCCATACTTGAAAAGGATTTAAAAAAAAATCTTTAATGGGATAGTTTACCCAAAAATGAAAATTAGATGTTTATCTGCTTACCCCCAGGGTATCCAAGATGTAGGATGTAGCATATGTTTGTTTCTTCAGTAGAACACAAATGAAGATTTTTAACTTCAATCGTTGCTCGTATAATGGATGTCAATGGGGTGTTTTCTATGAGAGTCACTATGAGTTAAAAAAAAAACGATATACAGATCCATATTAAACCCTGTGGCACGTGGCGACACAATGATGTCTTAAGACGCATTTCTGTGAGAAACCGAACAGTATGTATTTGTGTTTTTTTTTTACATTGACAAGCATTATACGAGCAAGTCAGAGTTAAAAATCTTCATTTGTGTTCTACTGAAGAAACAAACTCACCTATAGACGGTTTCATCGAACGCACGCGCGTTGCTACGGTTACGCGCCTGGCCCGAAGTTAACTTCCGGTCTGTGTCTGTTTGTATGGCGCACTACTCAGTAGAAATACATTTTGACGTACTATTCTTGGTTAACATGATATAAATATTAAAAATCAAGCAGAGAGCACATGACACAAGTTTCCCAATATTATTCTTATATTATGAAACAAAGAAACATGTTATGCCGACGCATTGCATAATTGAAAGGCGAGTGCGCATGCATTTATATAGGCTACTGTGAACCCACCGGTAAAATTATGTTCGTTCAAATCCAGCTCAGACATGACATACATCTGAAGCTTACTATACTTGTTGTAGCCATTAAACAATGTTTTTTTTTCTTCATATTTATGTAAATATTATAATATTATTTTTAGATTTCATCTGATTATGATAGGCTATAAGTGCAAAGATGCGAGTGGGTCCGAAATGATTTTGGTGGTTATATTTAGTTTAATATTAAGTTTTGTTTTGTAAAAAGCCTTTCTTTCGTTTTGTACAAATTGTCTCTTAATTTTAATAAAGGGTTCTTCGGTTAATTGCATGTATTTAATTAATAAGAAATAAATAAGTAGACTAGGTCGCGGAAGCCATCGCTTTCATCATGAACCGAAGCGCGTCTCCAACTGAAACTCAGCAGGCTTGCCTCACAGACATGAGGAATATGTAGCCTAATATGTGTAGAAACGAAAAGATTTAAATAAGCATGGTGCAGTGTTCAGAACTCACGGTAAACAACCAGCGTTATACAGATGATCACGGCGATGGGCATGAGCGGGATGTTAAAGTTTAAGGGTTTTTTTTTTTTTTTTTTTTACCTTCTACTGAATATGATCGGGTGCAAGCACATTTTTAACAGCACTTATTCACACACGTAATTTTGTGAATAAGTAATTTTGTCGTTTTCTCTAATGATTTCAAAAACATCTTGTAGTGCTTACCTGCTTGTAGTTATCAGTATTATATTCTATTATATGATTTTGTCATTTCACACGGTGGCCAATTTAAATGTTACCAACTAAATGAGACATACTGAGTTTATAATTAAATTTATTAATTGCGTTTAATTATTGCATCTAAAGATTTTTCACGTGAATAAAGGCAAATAGATTTGCACACTTTGCTTAATCACTGGTCTAGTCTGTTAAACTTGTCAGAAGTTCTCGTTTCTAATCTGCCCTCGTGGTCTATTTTTTCTCTCATCAAAACCGAATACCATCAGTGGTTGTACATCAAGAGCAGGAACAGTTTTTGTGCGTTTTGTTTCGCGATCTGACCGGAACAAATAGAAAGTCTCTGCAACGGCGTTAAGCGTTAGATTAAAGCGCTCGTCTGTGTGAAGATTGCATGAGCCGCGTTTGCTGCATTGAACTGCATTGTTTGTATTAGTTAGGTTAATCCGTGAAGCAAGATGTTTTAAAAAAGTGGTAGGGACATGTCCCACCTGTCCCACCCGCAAATTACGCCTGTAAGTTAAAAAAATTGGTTGACTGACGCCAATCGGACGTTCATGTTTTTTTTCCGTCTATTTGAAAGTTCGGCTAATAAACATGGTCATTTTTTTTTAAGTTACATAAACTGCTTTCAGGAGTTTTTGACCGGCATATATCATCAAAATGTCCGGAAAACGAAACCTCTGCCGGTCACTTTGACCGGCTCCATTTTTTTCTAGCGGAAACTCTGGGATCAACGTGACGGTGAGTAATGAATGACAGGAATTTCAGTTTTGGGTGACCTACCCTTTAAGTGGGGCGTTTTCCCACTCTATATTAAAGACATAAATGGGAGATTATTTATAATAAACATGCTGAAACAAAAAAAAATCTATACATTAAGATAATGGTGCACAATCAAAATTAAAGATGCTAACGCATAAGAAAGATAACGCATCCTCTGGTGTTATTGATGTCTACCGGAAGTTAAGTTTGGGCCACAAAAGCGCGCATGCGCAGTAGCGTTTGTTTATGTTGTTACCGTTGAAACCGTCTATATGTAGGATTCCCTGGGGGTAAGCAGATAAACATCTCATTTTCATTTGTGGGTGAGCTATCCCTTTAACCTTGATTGCTGCATTTTTTCTCTAAACTATTTTGTTAATTATTTTAATAAAAGTCTTCGATAATTGGCAGCCTTTAAATGTTGACATTTTCTGTGCACATTTAAATAGCCTATAATTAAACGGGTAAATACACAATGTCTGTTTACCTTTAATCAGCGGCTTTCGTGCAAGCCTGCAGTCTCCCTCTCATTTACTGAAGCTTTCGCGCCTCGATCGCCCCCCGGTGACCGGTCCCAGTATAGCCGCCCCTCTGTGATTTCTAATGGACGCGAGGCAAACTAAATAATAAAATTACACTTCAAAAAATTTCCCCCAAAGTTAGTTTATGTCACTGAAGGCAGTTATCATCACGATGATTTCATTTCAGGTGTTCGTTTTAAAAATAAGTTTAGTTTGAGTTAGTTATTTGATGCTATAAAAACGGGGGGTGTGACGTCATGATTGACAGCTGAGACTGACGGCTTCTCTGAGTGAAGTTGTCACTGAGGCACTAACGGACTTTTTTCGAAATTTTTGGGAGCAGATTAGAGCTTTAGCTTTAATTTCTACATTTCCATAACTGTTTATTTCACACCAACATAATTAATTGTTCTGCATCTGCGAGAGTGTGGGCGGGCTTTTGATATCGCGGCTGTACTTCCTGCTCTACTTCCTGCGCTCTACTGCGCAACTCCGGTCCCGAAATCGCTACTGCACAGACTCGGTCCCAAGATGTCCGCGCCGTGCAAGGCTGCCTGAAAGCTTTAAATATGACAAGCGGAAACGGATGATGTCGAGTCGTCCATATTTTTTACGGTCTATGCTTTCGTGAAGTAAACAAGCACATTTTCATTCCATTTATCATATGCACTGCATCTAACATGACACGTGGGAAGCTTTTACTAACCAAACAATCTGTCTTTGTTTCTGTTTTTTAGTGGCCATGTACAGGGAACCCTCTCTGCACGACCTGACCGAGTTCTCCCGTTCTGGTAGCGGCACACCCACTAAGAGCCGGAGTGCCTCCGCTGTGCTGAACGGGGGCAAAGCTGTGAGTCAGAACGAATCAACGTAGCCCGGTTTACCCGGCCCGGCCCGCTACCTTACGCCTTCACCAAAACCTCTGAATGCTTGTGACTTCACACAGACTTCTCTCCAAAAAGCTCTCAGCGGTTCAGGACGACATGAAACACAACATTACAACCACGCTACACTTTGCAAACTAGAGTAACATTTGATTGGACTTCTTTATAACTAGCCTGTTTTTTCTTTTTATGTTCCGTTTAGCTTGTTGTCGCTGATTTCTTTCACCACTCTTGTTCACGCCTTTTCCATTTAAAACACAACAATTGTAGCCTTTAATACAACGGGACGTTTCGTTTTAGTCCCTCTCAGCAGTCAAAGTTCATTTACTAGCATTGCAGGTCCTGATCAAAATAATACATTTGTTAAGAGTTCAGGGCAGTAAGTGTGGGTGTGGTGGAAGGAAGCCACCCCTGTGAGGTCGGGGCTCTGCGTTTATGTGCACTCGCTCAGAGGGCTTGCTCTCTAGCATGGGAATATAAAGCCTGCGTTCTGCTCACGAAAAGAGAGAAGCTGAGCCTCTCCAAAGCAAGAGGCCACGGCTTGCTAATTGTTTGAATTAGCTGTGAGCTCGTCTTAGTTTCTCTTCCTCTTGTTCTTCCCCCATATCAGTGTTTTCTGAGGTTTAAACAGTGACTGGAAATCCAGCACACCAAAGACAGAACTGTGAGAGTTTCCCCTCGAGCTGCCAGACCACACCGGTACATATAGATGCGCATGACAGGGATGATAAAGAGGTTTTTTTCTGATGGGAGAGATTAGTGAGAGGTTTCAGTGTTCGAGGAGATGGATGTGTGGTTCATGAGGGCTGTTTGATGTCACCCCTTTTGTCTCTGTGTCCCGTCATCTCTTTTCTAGTTTCTTTAGTCTGTGTGCTCGTGTTTTTGCCTTTCCCGTCCATGCCGACTGTACTTTGGTCAATGCTGGTCACCGTTACCGGTGATTTGTGAGGCATGGCGGGAATCCCACCTGGACTCTGTTTTGTGTATAAGTAAATTACGGTGGTGACCATTTTCTATATAAATGAGCAAACAAAAAATGATACTGTGGAACTTAAGTTGGTTGGATTTTTTAGGGTATGTCTAATTTGTAAAAGTGCAAAGAAAAAAAAAGGAAAAAAAATTCTTGTACAGGGCATGTACAAATCAGGTTGTGTACAAAAAGGAGCCTTTTTGTGGGCTGCGGTACAGTATATATACTTTCCCTCGGGCAACATAACGTCATACATGCTACAGGGGGTTCTTCTCTCTTCTGTTTCCTTCTGGGTTTCTTTCTTCTACAGTATCTGTTGCATGGGAGACTGCAGAGAGGTGAGGAATAGAGCTGCATGATGTAGGCTATGTGTATTAACTCCTCCCTGGATCATATGTTCCAAACTACCAGGATAAAACTGACAAACAACATGTATGTACTGACTGGCACTCTGCCACGTACCTTCAAGTTGTTTCTTATTTGTTGTGTACATACAATGCACTGAATAAAATGTTTATATTAAGATATACTTTTAAAATGTCTCTGTGCTTTATTGGTTCACTTCGATCTTGGCATACTGGACAATGGGTCCTATCTTTCTCTTTGCCAATTCAGTTTGTTTAAATGGCCTCTTACATCTTATTTTAATCCATTTACCCTTTTGGAACTGGGGAATTAAAAAGTCATAGTGTGGCAACAAAATCAAATACTGAAGAGAACAAAAAATGGGGGAATGAAGCGGTTACACTTAACTGTGACTGCTGCAGTTGCCGGGCCGCTTTTGTGTTGATTCCAGCGTGAACAACAGTAAAACGGCAGTTAACGGAAGACTATGTTGTAAGAAGGTGATAAATAGAGCTGCACTGGGGAGCGGATGTTGTTTTTGATGGTTTCCTGGCTGTAGTTGAGCCGGTGATACAGCCAACTACATCCACTTCCTCTGGACAAAGATGAATCGCCCCTCGAAAAATCTGCTCTTTAATTGCCAGCAGAGTCCAGGCTCCTGCATGGCTTCTATCTTGTGGAGCAGTTTCATGTAATGAATCAGTATGATGGTAGACAGCTTTGTGACCAAGACTGAGTTCCCTTGAATAAAAGCGTGAACATTGGAGATCACTGTGGGGTGTGGGTGTGGGTGTGTGTGTGTGTGGGTGTGTGTGTGTGTGGGGGGGGGGGGGGGTGTGTGTTCTATTGGAAAATCATCTGACATTATAGAACTATAGGTCTGCACAGTTTACCATATGGATGTTTATTGATGTATTGTATATCTTTTCAATATTCCGTTCAAAAGTTTGAGGTTGGTACGATTGTTGCATTTATTTTGTGTGCTATTAAGAAATATACTTGCAATTAAGAATAACTGTCATATGTCAATTTAACAAAAAGCTGCATTTTCAGCCAGTCTTTAGTGTCACACGATCCTTTAGAAATCATTCTAATATCCTGATTTGCTGCTCAATTTTTGGCTTTAGAAAACATTTTTTGAAACATTATCAGTGTTAAAAACAGGTGTGCTGTTAAATATTTTTGTGGAAACCTTGACCTTGTTTTTCTTTGAATAGAACGTTTATAAAAACAGCATTTATATGAAATACAAATCTTTTGTAACATTATAAATGTCTTTACTGCTGTTTTTGTTTAACTGAATTTGTCCTTGCTGAATAAAAGTATACATTTTTCTTTTAAAGCATACCGACCTCAAACTTCTGAGCGGTAGTGTAGCTCGATGAATGCTCATTTTATTACCTTATACATTTTTGTATAAACCTTCATTCGCATTTTAGGTGTATCTTTGAAAAGACTAGTAATTTTAAAACACTGTAAATGTAATCTTTAGCTAAAGTATACATTTTTCATACTGTACATTATAATGTAACGGATACATTTGTTTTATTTAAAATGTACAAAATATGTATATTATGCATATTACTGATGTATGTAAAAGTACGGAGTGTGTTGCGAGTGATAGATGAAACATAAGGACCGAGAGCAATGCTTAAAGGGGGGGTGAAACACTCAGTTTCAGTCAATCTCATGTCAATCTTGAGTACCTATAGAGTAGTATTGCATCCTTCATATCTCCGAAAAGTCTTTAGTTTTATCATATTTATAAAAGAAATATAGGCTGTACCGAGTCTTTCCGGAAAAAAACGAGCACCTGGAGGCGTATCGTGTGGGCGGAGCTAAAGAATGACAAGCGCGCAAAGCGGTGACGTCCTCAAGCGTGGAGAAACCCATCTATCTCAGCTAATACAGATAATGATCCACAATCAAATCTGAGGGAGAAATAAATTGAACAGGAGAAATGGCAACAGCAGGACGTCCGTCTCTGTGGTATGTAAGTTACTGTATTTAATGGCCTCTCCACATTTCTGTGTGTTTACTCGCAGAGTATGAGGACATGATTCGGTTTATGGACTGTTGTATGCGACTAGACCTTAGAAGTAGCAAGCAAAACGGTTTTGCACGTCAGAATACTGTAACGTTATACAGAGAACAACAATGGAGTAACCGTTAGCGCATTTGAATGACGAAGCACGCGATCGTGTCGTTTACTGATGTTTACTCATGCGACGGTAGCCAATAGCAGAGACATTTGAAGCAGTTTAAGTTAACTCACCGTCGAAGCTTTATCGCTGGGTCCGCTCCGTCAGAAACACACTTCTTTGGTATGATTTGGTAAAGTCCTGTGACAGCAGTGGTGTGTAAATCCATTTTGAGACGCAACTGAAACGATGTTGCCAAGCTTCCCGTCATTTCTGCGTTCAAATCGGTTCAAATGCAGCGCTGCCTTCCCGGAATGCTGTGCTGAAGAGTTGAAGTCGCTCGACGTCACCCATAGGAATAAAGTGGAGCGCGGCGCCGTTCACGGACGACTGGATCTGCAGCTGAGAGACTGTTTACAGCGTGCTCTAGTCACGCGCGCGCGCACCCTACCGGGAGAAGAGCCCGTACGGCCCATACAAGGACCTTCCGCTCTTATTAACGTCAAATAGACCCATACTCGAAAAAAACTCGCCGAAACTTGTGAGAAACCGGAAGGAGTATTTTTGACACAGAAATACTCCATCAAACGTCCAACATTAGTGTTTGAAACTTTGTCTATGTTTAGGATGGGAATCCAAGTCTTTAACAGTGTAAAAAGCTCAGTATGCATGAAACAGCATTTCACCCCCCCTTTAAGACAGTAAAAATCTCTTTCATTGTGGTGCAGTATGTATATAAAGCAATCAAGTGCTCTTCAAGCAGAAGTGAACTAATGAGGAGTTTGTTCCACAGCAGCAGGTCGACACATTTCATCTCTTGTGCTGCTGCTCTATGCACTCCCATTATTTCCTCTCAGGCCCTTTTTTCTTGTTGATTAGCCAGAACAGTCTAATTCATTAACTCAGACAGTTCTGTAGCACTGCAGGCTGATGCCAACTGGACAAGCTCTTATCCTGAACAGACAGCAGCCCACAGACCATGCAGCATAATGAAGATGAACCTCTTCTCTAGCTTCAGTATAGAGACTTCACACAAAAACTCACCTTGCAGACAAATGTTGTGAACAAAAAGTGAGGACATCAAATTGTCATATAACTCAACTTCAGTCTGCATCAGAGCCAGCTTTTTGGAGAAAATAATCTTTCCTAGTGCTCAAATTTTTTACATATGAAAATTATTTCATCGAGTAATGACAAGCCAAACGTTTTTACAGAAAGCTAATGTAAGTTTGACATAGGACTTTTAATATATTGGTCTTAATGTATATATGACTAAAGTAATATTTGCAACACAGTGTTGGAGACAAAGGAATGGGAAATCAAGATTATCTTTAATAATAAACACAAACAAATGTTATTTCTACATGATTAAGTTAGTTTAGTCAAGAATTTAAAGGGGGGGGTGAAACACTCAGTTTCAGTCAATCTCATGTCAATCTTGAGTACCTATAGAGTAGTATTGCATCCATCATATCTCTGAAAAGTCTTTAGTTTTATTATATTTATAAAAGAAATATAGGCTGTACCGAGTCTTTCCGGAAAAAAACGAGCGCCTGGAGGCGTATCGAGTGGGCGGAGCTAAAGAATGACGATCGCACACAAAGCGGTGACGTCCTCAAGTGTGGAGACTGAGAAACCCATGGCTATCAATCAGATTTAGCTAATACAGATAATGATCCAGAATGATCCGGGGGCTGAAATAAATTGAACAGGAGAAACAGCAACAGCAGGACGTCCGTCTCTGTGGTATGTACTGTATTTAGTGGCCTGTCAACATTTGTGTGTGTTTACTCGCAGTTTATGAGGACATGATTCGGTTTATGGACTATTGTATGTGACTAAACCTTAGTAGTAGCAAACAAAACGGTTTTGCACGTCAGACTCGTGTAATGTTATACATAGAACAACAATGGAGTAACCGTTAGCGCATTTGAATGACGAAGCACGCGATCGTGCCGTTTACTGATGTTTACTCACGCGACGATAGCCAACAGCACAGACATAAGTGTTCACGGACGACTGGATCTGCACCTGAGAGCAGTGTTTATGGGCGTGCATTTCCTCTCTCGCTCTAGTCGCGCACACCCTACCGGGAGAAGAGCCCGCACGGCCCATACAAGGACCTTCCGCTCTATCAATGTCAAGCGGACTCATACTCGAAAAAAAACTCTCTGAAACTTGTGAGAAACCGGAAGGAGTATTTTTAACACAGAAATACTCCATCTAATGTCCAACATTAGTTTTTGAAACTTTGTCTATGTTTAGGATGGGAATCCAAGTCTTTAACAGTGTAAAAAGCTCAGTATGCATGAAACAGCATTTCACCCCCTGACACATGAATAATTAAAAAGGTTTTCCAGCAGTTTTTACATTATCGTCATTGCTTTTATTAGGTTTAGTAACATTCGTTCATTTTATACTCAAAATGACATTCATACTCAAAAATGTTCCTACAGAAGTACCGTTATTGTGTTTTGTGTTCAAATATTAAAAACTCTTTGATTGGATGGGTATACTACTACTGTTCTGTAGATGTTTTTACACAATATCTACTGTATTATTTACTTAGATGTCCTAAGTAAAGCATAGACTTTAAAAATATGGCTTCATTCAGTGTTAACTCGTTTGAGCTAAATGTACTGCAAAGTATTGCAGGATATTGAAAATATCCTACAACATTTTTAAATCTGACAGTGCAGCATATACAGTTATTTTCTCTGAAAAGTAAGAGCCGACTCGGAGTTAATTTCATGAATCATTTTTTAAACGAATCGCAAGCCGTTTCAATGTGACATTATAACAAAACATTAGCATATTGTCTGTGCACTTAATGCGCCTGCAGACACCAGGGCACAAAACTAGGATAAGGGATTATGCCGGGATATCTTTGTGATCATGGCTCAGTTTATCCGGTAATATAGTAATCTGTTATTATCGTTATAGTTCTTGGTGTGAGTGTGCCTTCAGGGTACATTTACACAACAGTGGTGTACTAAATTTTGCATACAGATGACAAGATCACCAAGATATCCAAGCTGAAACACTTATCCTACTTTTGTGCAATAGGCCCCACAGTTCAGTGGCCCAGTAATGCACAACAAAATTTAAAAAGCAAAAATAAATTCACAGCACAACAAAATCAAGCCATAACACAAAAATCAAACCACAAAACTAGAGAAAAGCCACAACACAACAAACTCAAGCCACAAAACTATGGAAAAGACACGACACAACAAACTCAAGCCACAAAACTATGGAAAAGACACGACATAAGAAAATCAAACCACAACACAATGGAATGCTCCCGACCACTAGGGGCAAAACATACCGACCTCAAACTTCTGAGCGGTAGTGTAGCTCGATGAATGCTCATTTTATTACCTTATACATTTTTGTATAAACCTTCATTCGCATTTTAGGTGTATCTTTGAAAAGACTAGTAATTTTAAAACACTGTAAATGTAATCTTTAGCTAATCTTAGTATACATTTTTCATACTGTACATTATAATGGAACGGATAAATTTGTTTTATTTAAAATTGACAAAATATGTATATTATGCATATTACTGATGAATACACTCTTATTGATACAGTTAATATCAATGGAGTTTGATAATGTTTGCGTGCGTGTGTGTGTGTGTGTGTGTGTGTGTGTGTGTGTGTGTGTGTGTGTGTTGCGGTGCACGTGCAACACACACACACACACACACACACGCGCACACACACACACTTGCTAATGCTGATCGTGAGGAATGACAGTTGAAATTTCTCAAATTACCTCAAACGGAGTATAGCATCACTGAGAAATGTCCTGCACAAGGCTCGGTTTGATTCATCGATTCAAACTCGGTGGGATTCATGTAAAATCAACGTCATCATTACGGTCTTTACAGCGGTAACTACTATCGCTGAGCTTTAGGAACAAAACGCCTCCTGAACGGAGCTGGAGTTAAAGGGGTACTTCAGCGCTGGCGAGATGAATCTGTATTTAAACTGGGTCATTAATGTAGAACGTGAAATTAATTTTGAATTTGCCTTCTGACTGAGAAAAGACAGAAAATTTATTTTTGTCTCATTGGGATGAAAGACAATAATTCCCAGGGGTGGAAGCACAATCATTGGAATATACTGCAGGGTTTATACTGATACAAAGCCATGCTAATCGCTGAAATAACCATTTAAAGGTCCCGTTCTTCGCGATTCCATCTTTCAAACTTTAGTTAGTTTGTGATGTTGCTTTTAGAGCATAAATAATACCTGTAAAATTATAAAGCTCAAAGTTCAATGCCAAGCGAGATATTTTATTTAACAGAAGTTCCCTTTCAAAGCCTAAAGTAGGGCTGGGATAAACGATTATTTTTTAAACGATTAATCTAGCGATTATTTTTTCGATGCATCGATTAATCTAACGATTAATTTTTCCTGTCCGATTCGGTTACGATTCGATTCGATTACCGATTATCTCCCCATTAATTGCCTAATAGCAATTTATACATGTTGATTTAATTATCTGAATGAAAAAACGAATTCCTTAACATTTCAATATATGTTTATTGCTCTTAAAATTCCAAAGTAAGACTATACAATGCATTCAATAAAACCTTCAAAACATAAAGTACACACACACACACACACACACACACACACACACACACACACACACACAAATAAATAAGTATTAACCTACAACAAAGATACATATTATACGATTTTTCTATGTATGCAACTCGGCCTACAGGCTATGCCCATCGATTAAATATCAACAAGTTGGTTAATCAAATCCGGGGACACACTGCAAGCGTGAGCGTCTCGGCTGCGTGGCGTGTCCGTTTTTGTTTCGGCTCACATGTTAACAGGTTGGAGTTTGCACACTGACTGTGACGCGCGGAAAACGCGTGCATGCTAGAAATAGAAGAGCGCCTATTTTTCACGTTGGGAGCGTCTCCAGGCAAAATAGAATAGGAAAAGATGTTTATATATAATTTTGACACGAATACATATTATTAAATTACATTTTCATGTTTGAAATTCTGTAGGTTTACATAAATGCAGATATAGGCCTAATTGTAATAATAAAAAACGTCAATTATCGATTTTGAAATATTGCAACTGTCAATACAGAACGAAATATTCTGTAGCCTAGTATTTGCCGTCAATACCATAGATATGTGGCTACTCCCGACGTTTTCTTTGCTGTATCAGTAGACTATTTATGTTTAACATTAGGAATAGGGCTTCCCTCCACATCAATAGCAGCAGCAGCGCCGCGTCAGACACGCTTCTAGTGTGCAAAGGCAGAGAAAACGCCACGGAGCCCCGTGGCTGACCCGCAACAGAAACGCCACGCGCATCCGCGGCATGACAGTGAAAAAAGTTACATGTAGAGTGCATTATGGGCGCCAATATTCCGTTTAAAACCGGAATAGTCCTGGGATGAAACTGCTCACTTAGAGGATGGATACCCTCGGTCACATCAGCGCGATTAGACATTGAACATTTTAAATTTAAAACAGCTTATTATGTAGGTAACGTAGCCAATGTGTCCGATGCTTTCACTTGATGCAAACGTTTGTTTTTGTGATTAAAATACATCAAATATTACCAAAACATCTGTCTTCCTGTGTGCAGAAATTTGTTTATGTAGCCGTGACAACAAAACGCGTGCACGCCTGGAGCAGGCGCTCTTAACACAGACGCGCATGCCTGTGATGCTCCGTGCGCACTGCGCGCCAACCCGCATAGACTGTGGCCAACCCGCAAGCCTTGCACTTCTGAAAGTCTGAGGAGCCACTCGTGTTGCTACCATAGATATACATAATAAATAATATACTTAATTACATAATATACTTTATTATGTACATCTATGGTTGCTACTACTCTCCGGCGCCGCCATCTTTATTTTGAATCTGACGAATCGACGCGCATATTTTGCGTCGACGTATTTTTTGCGTCGACGTCATCGATGACGTCGACGCGTTGTCCCAGCCCTAGCCTAAAGTGAACGGCCGGTTTGGACTACAGCAGGAAGTGCAGGGATGTAATGACGTCACTAGAACCGTTTGTTGACTAACCCTCCGCCCACAAGAACACGCAAAATAGGGGGCGTGGTCTTGTTGCTCTCCCACGTGGAGAAGAGCGCGCATTCAGCGCTTGCATCTCCCCGTTATGGTAAGAGGCGGGACCTTTCCGGGCAAAGTGCGCTAAGCTGCTGTCCAATCACAACACGGGAAGCGCTGGCCCAATCAGAACTCGTTACGTGTTTCTGAAGGAGGGACTTCATAGAACAAGGAAATCATCAGGTCGTTTTTAGGACAGAGAAAACAGCGCTGTACAGATAAGTAAATTGTGTGGAAAATACGGTGTTTTTTTACACACGAAACATGAACTCATGTTATATTACACACTGTAAACATAATCTAAGCTTCGAGAAAACACGAAGAATGGGACCTTTAAGACTAGTTATGGTAATGGGAGTAATGGACGTTTGTTCTTCGAAATACGCGCTGCATGCAGTAGACCAATCACAACAGACTAGGCAATCTGACCAATCAGAGCAGAGTAGGCATGCAAACTTGTTGGAGACCTCATAAATTAGGAAACTTTAAAATACCATAATAGGGGCACTAGTCAACTATTCATTCAACTATCAAAAGTTTCATAGACGCGGACATAAATTGGATTAATAACATCTTCCTTTAGTATCTCTGTGTTAAATCTCTTTGTTAAGCCTCTGTCTGTATATCATCTGTCCGTGTGGAATATGGCTCCAGCTCCATTCAAATGATATGGGCAGATCAAAGTCATCATTTCCTCAATTACATTCAGCTATCTCATCTATTATTATTATAAAATGTCAACTTTCTGACTCACACTGATCCTGGAGATGAAGTAGGTCTACTGGAGTGGGCTGAAAGTCAAATGAAGATGAACTATGCCAAGGTAAAATATGAGCTGATAACCATTAATGTTGAAGCTCATGCACAGCACACTTCTCATGCCTTGCCTAAAGGTCTTTGTAAAGGACTCGGTGATTGGCGATGTCCTCTGAAGAAGGTCGTTTGATCTCTGTGCGTGCTTGAGCAAATGAGACTGATTGGGAACATCTGAAGCTCATGTTATGCAAGAGCTGAGTGTGTTCAGATAATGACGCTATAGGCTCAGTGGAACGCACACATAAGGCACAGTTCGGAGTTCACTAAAGGACATGAATGCATAAAGGGAAGCTCTTGATGTGATGACATAATTCTCAGCCTCTTTCAAACGCTGTATCACATATTGAGCACTATATTCCCACAGAGATGTTTAACATATAGATATAATCCAGGGCAGAAAGCACAATCCACTCTGAACGGTTAATCCAGCACTAATCATTTGCACTTTGACTTTGCCCTGTGAGGAAAATAGATGATGTAATTCTTTAAATTCCAGAATGAAAAATTAGCTGCACTCTATAGTTTGACCTACATGTGAAGTTGCAGTTACATAACCCCTTCATGCTTACTGATTTATATATTATCTGTAGATGTGAATTCACTTTGTTTCTTTCCATCCCTCATTTTCCTCTCTCCTCTCTTACCGCTGCTGCCGTTTGCGAGCAGGTGCAGGAGGGAATCCCGGACTGCGTGTGCTGCTGCAGTGGGAGGGATGCGATTACATAAGAGAGGCAGACAGTCCTCTCCACTCTCTCCGCCGGTCATGCACTATTCATGAGGCTCTCTGCATCAAAACTGCATTCCTATTCCTGACACTTCCATGCTGCCAGGAAAACTGCACTCCAGCAGCACTACATCTACTGACCATGAAGAATTTACACATCATGTCTCTCACTTCACACTTTTTCTGCCTTTCTTCAGCTGCTTCATTAGATTATAATAATGTTATTGTACCATGAAAAAACTGTAGCATAATAGGTTCTTTAGAGAACCCAAAATAGCTTTTTAAATGGCATTGCTGTGAAGAAGAAAAACCTTTTTGAACTTTTATGAGTGCACGCTGAGTTTGTTTAAGGATAACACAGTTGTGTCCATAAAGTTAATCATTTACTTAACTAATAAATATTGTTTTATTGATTAGGTCATGAGGGGGATCTGTGAATTTGCCAATTAGCGAGTTGACGTAACACATTCACTAAGCAGATCAATAACTCTAGTAATGAGTCCAGTGATTCCTCAGGCTTTACTGTCAGCTTTTCAAAGTGGTTCTCTAATAAACTCATTAGCATGTTTGGAAGGATCTTGGTGGTCATGGATTCTTCATCAATGAAGATGTCCAGCGTGAAAAGTTTACCAATGAATTGTACGGTTTTACTAATGGACTCACAGATGGATTCGCCCACATACAGAAACTTCACAGATAATCAAAAAACTTCATCCCCACTGGGATGAAGAGATCCTCTTTTACTTTAGACCTTATGTATCCATGCCCTTTTTCAGCTCTCAGCTCGTTGTGTTCTGTCTTCTGGATTGTATTTCCACAACATGAAGGTGAGATCCGAACGGCTCGTTTTAGAATCTGACATTCCGCTTCAAACATTAGAATGCTCATGATAACTTTTGTTAACTCTGCTATATGTAAATCAAATGAATCAATTAATTACTCTTCAACAGCATGTCATATAAATATACAGAGGTACTTTAAAATCGAAAGTCCAAACATATAACCCTAAAGATGGGATGGCTGCATGCTTGTTTCTCTGGGGCATAAGGTCGATAACCTCTTTGGAAGGAGACAACCATCTTTGACCATCCAAGACTTTTTGTTTTGTTCACAAAATGCTAAATTTTAAAGTCAGCCAATTTAATGAATACATCTGGTCATTCATTAGCGAAGCTCACCCATGAACTCAATCTCACCACAAGAATCAGTTCACTAATGACATTTGAGGGTTTTTTTCAGTCTTGTCTAATTTGCAGTCAATACAATAATTACTTTACACGCATTTCACAGTGTCTAGCAGGATGTCGTGGGATTGCAGAGATCAATCTAAATCACTGACAAAGCACTGTGATTCACATATGACATTTACAAATGGGATATACTACAGGAGAAAACTATGCTATGAGGATATTTTATCTCGTATTCCTGGATGACATACACAGATCAACAAAGCCTGTAGTGCAGGTCTCACTTCCTGATGAAATGAAGACAGACAAGTAATAAAAAAAACTAAAATGATGCTTAGTAAATAGTAACTTCATAAAGCTATGTGTGATGCTATAACACAATGCAAAGTAAATACATGAAACAAATTCTACAGTTCTTTGCTAGTATGAAGAGAGCCTGCAGGATATTAGACAGTGTGAAGGGTTTCATTTAGTGCTTTAAAAAGACATTAAGTAAGAAAGATATTCATGTTTTTAACTCAGTTCATTTAGCTGTAGAAGGACATCATATTCCAAATCCATTTTTACATTCTATCTACACAGGCACAGGGCACGCATTGTGAGTACAATTTGATTTGGAACTGTTAATTTGGACGGACGGACAGACAGACAATTACATCATAATCTACGCTAATATTAGTCACTCTGCTTATCCCGAGGTTTACCATAGTGTGCCGGATCCAGGCCGCATCCAAATCAGATGAAGGACCTGCATCTAGACATGACCACAGCACAGCCCTGAATTGTCAGCAGAGACCGTGTCAACTAAACTATCCCCTGTAAAGGCCTCCTTCCCCTCGCTTTCCCTCTGTACAGATAAAAACATTATCAAAATGGATCCACGGAAAACGACTAAAAACGCTGTATTATGCAGGCCAGACAACAGTAACTTTACAACTTTCTTTTTTTTACAACTTTCTTTGACTGGTGTTGTAGACTATGCATTATTGTAACTAAGAACAACTAAACAAACATTTCAAACACTGACACTAGTGAAGTGTGTGATTTCTGCCAAATTAAACAGAACAGATAGCCCTGTACTAAACTCACGCCCTGGTTGCTGCTGTGTTGAGCAAAGATTTTGTCTGGTTATTTTCTTCCTTTCTTTTTTGGTTTCAATGAATCCACCACAATACAACGCCTTTTTGCTCTGGGTTTCCGTGCATAAGGACATATACACTAAGCTGTTTCAGAGAGCTGCATATCGATATCTGAATTTTCCAAGCAAAAATCAATTCATCTCATTAACTATGCCTGTGTTAGTAACCTCTAGAGCTGAACACAAACAGGGCGTGCAGGAAAACGAGAGAGGGAGAATGAGGGTCAGGCTCTCACTGTCAGGAGAGAAACAGCACACTGACTCTTCCAGGTGGGAAATCCAAGATTTCCAGGAAATGGATCTGACAACAACTCTGATGTGCATGCACCAGCCCATCTGGTGGATATGAATTACATCAGCCGATTAAATAACAAAAAGACGGGTAGGGACATGGTTGATTACATTTTAATGTTACTTCTGGATCAACAAAAAATGTTGACTCAAGTACACGTCTAACTGCTAAATCATGACATGTGCATAATATGTTATGGTATACTATACAGTTCACAAAAATGACTCAAATATAATGTCAAAACTGAAATATCCTGGCTTTTTTCATGATAACTGAGGTTTAGGTGCTGCTACCATGAGTTTCAAAACAGCCAATCCACCGTTAAATACACACTGCCTGCATAAAGCTGTGCCTTTTCACGAGCCGTTGTGACTTCTGTAAAAATGTGATGTATAAGAACTACTCAGTCACCGCCTTCAGTCAACACCCTGAGCACTGCCCACTGTCCCACCTGCCTCATCGCATCACTGTCCCGTTTTAGTAGTATGAAAATAATATTATTTAAATGTTTTATTAAAGTTTGGGAGGAACCAAGTGGCAACCTCCCACAGTCTCTCTTGAAGCCAATACGGTAGTGACTTAAACTGTAATTCATCAACTGGCCGCTAGGGACAGGATCCAAAAAGGAGCAGAATCTCATTGAACCCCATGTTAAAATGCCCAACTTTACAGCAGAAACATGTTTATTAGACTTTTTTAATAGTCTATGGGAGGAATGCGTTCAAATGATCAGTAATCAACATGTCTATCCAATCAGCACAAGTGAAGGACTATATAAATACCCAGTCAACTCACCAATGTTTCTCTGACTCCAACCCACCTGGGCTCTTCCCGTCTGATGAACGATCTTTTGTCTTTAGGGTATCTTTGCCGCAATCATTTGCCGTTATCTCGCGCGTGTCGGGCCAAAGAAACCGGTCCCAGCACGCAAAAGCCACCGCGGGCGAAACAACCGAAATCTCCTTCCGCATCTTTCTCTACTCTGGCCTAGTGATGGGGAGTCGTTTCCTCGACTCTGATTAGCCCCAGATTTTGTATTGTGTGAAGTGTCCTCCTTGTTATTTCTGACTTATTACAAAAAACAAAACATTGTCTAAAAGCTATGTGACACGGTGTACAGAAAACAAGCTATATAAAAAACAGAAGCAAAAACCCAGAAGTTTTTCATTAGCTGCTGACCCAAAAAACAAGTGATTAAGGACACAAAAGTGGATACAGGCAACTGAGACAGAGCCCGACATGTTATATTACACTGAGAAATACACCCACTGGAGGGGAACGTAATCAGTGACAGGAAATATATTATATAAAACTGACATTTGGATATTTGACTTAACAGTGACAAAAAATATACTGCATATGTAGGCATAGTGAGTGACAAGATCCCCAAACTGACCCATTCTTCCCACTGAAGCTTCACATCTTATTGTCTGTATTTTACTTTTGTATCCTTTTTAGGTTGACAGATTATAAAAATGTAGTTCTGTGGGGGGTTTTTTTAGCTGGTTTGCTTAACGCCTTGTCACATATCAGATTTTAGACATTGTTCTGATTTTTGTTATAATAAACCACAAGGCAACTGTTTCACGCAATAGTTAATGGAGAGCGTTAGATTAGTTTTAGTGACAAAATAACCCCAAAATTTTCCAATTTATATGTTGTGATGTGTATAGTAACATTGTGTACTAAGACCGAGAGTAATTGAAAAGTTGTGATTTTCTAGACTGATATGGCTAGGAAATACTCTCATTCCTGCATAATAATCAAGGAACTTTGCTGCTATACCATAAGTGCAGTGGAACAGCGATATTACAGCGCCTGAAAATTGTCCCCAACACACTCCCTGTGCAAGCAGGTTGTCACGATGGTTCTGTTGACGGAAGTTAGCCTATTTCAGGAGCTGCGTGATATCATTGTGCCGCTGCACCCATTTTATGGAGGCAAAGTTCCTTGATCATTACGCAGAAATGAGAGTTCCTAGCCATATCGGTCTAGAAAATCACAACTTTTCATTGTTCGTCTGTCTTAGTACACAATGTAACTATACACATCACAACATGTTAATAGGAAAACGTTGGGGTTATTTTGTCACTTATTGAGCCTAGGCTAACGGTGGGTGTGCCAGACAGAGTTATGTTACGCATGGAGCTGAGAATGGTATGTATGGACTTATCTAACTCTGGGGATACAGTAAACAAGCTAAAGTACAAAAAAGTTGCCGTGTTCAAAGGGCTATCAAAATAGAAAAAGGCCTTTTATTTCTGAATTATTACAATATAAGTGCATTATAAGAAACATTATAAAATAATACTTAAAATCCACAATATGAGACCTATATTAATGGTTAAATATCCTGCATAGAACAAGTTAAAAACAAGAAGAAAGTGTAAGTTGGTGAGCAGAGAAAGGGCACTCAAAGCATTGAAGAATAGCCTCATTTGTTTTTGTGACCTGGACATATTCTTGGAAAAGAACATTCAAAGATTGCTGCTTTACCCAATTAAAAAGTCTCTGGAGACTTGAGTGGACTCATGACACTGTTAATTAAGAACAAAAGATGATGCCGTCAGGGCTCTGGAGCACTAATACGGGTCTAAAGCAAGACCAGCTCACACACACGGTGATTGCTGCTGAATGACAGAGTTGGTTTTGTAAGATGTACCGACATTAGTATTCTAAACAGTAGGGGTTCGCCATCTGTTAAAGACAGACCTAACCTCTGTAGATCCTTCAGGGCTGCAGTGCACGATGTAATTATTCAAGTGCGAGTCAGAGAATTCACAACGGTTGTATGCTTTCAGTCTCTAATACAGCAGTTTTCAAAATTTCTGATGCCAGGAAGCCTCAGATATTATGATCCATCTCCTTGTCAATGACCCCTTTTAACAATATAAAGGCAGCTATTTGTATATGTTGTCATGTACAAAAAAACACTTATACTGCCTGATTAAAAAGTGTAGCATCATAAAGACAAAGAAAAAAGATGGTCACTGTAATTAAAAAATATCACTAACTTTTTACTAAGTTGAAAGAATATCAGAGATCAACATTATTATACTGTTAATTTGGTTATTCAGTTCCTTTTAAAGGTAAAGGACCTGATGACAATATATTTCTGTCTCAGTTTTAATGTGTTTTATTGGCAAGAAAAGATCATTGTACATTTATATCATCAAAGCATCTGCAGCTTAGCTGCATTCAATACAAAAACTTTATCAAATTATCAAAATACCAAATATGAAAGATAAATTGAAAGCTAAACGGAAAAAAATTACAGAATAAAATATGAAATAAAAGCCAAGATAAGAGCACCACTAATAGTAAGCATACAAAGCACAGAGGCAAGCATCTCATTCTCTCATTCTCTCTATTTTTCCCCTTCATACAATGCACAGGAGTCATTAATATGCTAATCGCTGCATTCCGAACTGCACGGAAATGAGGGTATTTAATCAAATATGCTGTGACAGTCAACTTCAAGTCCAATGCCTGGCTCACCTCAATTCCCTCTGTATTTCACAGTATATATGTATTATCAGCATGTTATGTGTATAGTCCACAGAAAAAATGTGTGTATTTTTAATATTCAGACGGTGTCTCTGCTTTCCTCTCACTCCAGTGTGTAGACCTCTCTCCGCGGGACAGGGAATATAACTCCTTTACATGATGATGTGAGCGACCTGAGCAGTAAGGCCCCTCTTTCAGTGTTTCCTCACTCCCTCAGGAAGCACTGCCTCCATTTATCAGCATAGTGCTGCCACAGCTCTTCTGCCATCACCGAGAGCGTTCATTAGAGGGAGGATTTGTGTAAAGGTAGATAAGCACAATGGAAATAATCCATGTTACCCCTCTTATGTTTGAACATCATTAAAGCATCTCGTAATTGCGGGGGATTTCGGGGTTACGGCACTACCTGCTCTACTATTACTGAATGAGCTCTTACGAAAGATGCACTGAAGTGAACCCATGTGAATTTTAAAGCATGAAACATTGATTCGTTTTTCTTCTCCGTGAAGTTTAACAGAGCTTTCCTAGACTTTTGTCATAAGGCTTGTGCAAGCAATATTCTCTTGTTTTAGAGAGAACATATTGCCCTTTACATAAATGCTTTAACACTTTCATAACAAGCCATTTGTGTTTTATTAGCAGTTTTCTTACGCAACATATTTCACACGTTAGACTTGCAAAGTTGCAATCTGTTTTTTAAAACAGTCACATTAACTGATGCTCAAAGTAATTTCTCTGCAAAATCCAGTCATTCCACACGTATTTCTTGTGAATGCACAAAAAAAAAAACATCCCCACATTCAAGTTGGTCATAAGAATTCCCTACCTTGACAATCAGAAACCTGCTTGGTTCTAAAATGACTTCCTGTTTCATACAGTCAGTATTCTCTATACAGTAAATGGTAATATGCATTTGATTTTTTTTTGTCATTTATTCTGAATAAAGTTTTTAGGTGTTCATATTAGGGATGTCACAATACTCAATATAATATTGAACCGTTCGGTACGGCATTCACGGTTCAAAACGCGATGGTGAATTGCGTTTTTTTTATTTATTTGGCATAAACAGAATGAGAGCATGGATCGATCATGCCTTGTTACCACTGTGCAGGCTGCTGGTGGTGGTGTAATGGTGTGGGGGATGTTTTCTTGGCACACTTTAGGCCCTTTAGTGCCAATTGGGCATCGTTTAAATGCCACAGCCTACCTGAGCATTATTTCTGACCATGTTCATCTCTTTATGAGCACCATGTACCCATCCTCTGATGGCTACTTCCAGCAGGATAATGCACCATGTCACAAAGCTTGAATCATTTCAAATTGGTTTCTTGAACATGACAATGAGTTCACTGTACTAAAATGGCCCCCACAGTCACCGGATCTCAACCCAATAGAGCATCTTTGGGATGTGGTGGAATGGGAGCTTCGCGCCCTGGATGTGCATCCCACAAATCTCCATCAACTGCAAGATGCTATCCTATCAATATGGGCCAACATTTCTAAAGAATGCTTTCAGCACTTTGTTGAATCAATGCCATGTAGAATTAAGGCAGTACTGAAGGCGAAAGGGGGTCAAACAGTATTAGTATGGTGTTCCTAATAATCCTTTAGGTGAGTGTATAAACACAGTCGGTTATATCTAAAGTGAAAGTAAAATCGCGTGCATCTATATATGAGATGTGACCAGGTCTTCAATTGACAGCAGCAGCCTAGTGAACCGCTTGTCCTTAAAGGGACAATTAACCTCTAATATTATGTTAATGTGCATAGCATGGGCTGCACTGTCCACACTGTGGCGAGTGATGGCGGAGTTCACTCAGGTATGTTTTGCTCATCTTAAATCTCCTGATAACTTGTGTGGTATTTATTGCGTATTGCTTTCAGTATAGCAACAATGGCAAGTGTGTAAAGGCTGGTAGATGGACTGATGCACTGTGCTGGTAATGAGTAACCATACAATGTTGCGTTTGGTGTTTTATCTAACCTGATTGTGAGTATGTCTTCCCTTTCTCACATTGGGGTTGGGTAAATCTAGTCTAACACTGATTTGTTTGCCAATTGTAAAATGAGGATCAGAAATCAACGTTAAATTCCCCTTTCTTGCCGAGGCGGTACCCGTAATGCCGCTGCTGTTTTGTTTGTGGTTGTCTTTATACTTTATTCCCGTGGATCAGTGCTGGTATGGACAGCGTTGCTGATTAAGGCTAGCCGTGACTATCCATGTGAGCTTGTGTTCGCGGGGCCATCCAATACTCTTAGATTAATTTTTGTTAACTAGTGCTTTTATTTCTTTTTTTGATTTTGTTCTTTTCTGTTTGTTGATTTATTGATTTTGATTTTCAGTTCCAGATTATCTAGTAATTTTCTTTGCAGTGTATTATATAGTTTGTTATTAAATTGTATCATTGTTTTAAATGTATTAATTGTCCTCCTGGTGCAACACGTCTGTAAATATTTTGTTTTGGTTTTCCCTTATTTAGTGTTATTTGTGTAAATTCTGTTGTGCTTCTTACTAATATTTCCTCTTTTTCCAGGAGTCAGTGTGGATTTGAAGTGAGGAACGGGGAAGGCTAGCTGTGTCCATTTAGTGGCTTCTTTCACAGTGTGCTGTGTGTGTGTACTGACACAGCTTGAGGGTGTGTGTGTGCATGTGTGGTGCCAATGCGGTGTAAAGTTGAGGTGGGTGTGCATAACCATCCTGAGTAGCAGCCTTGTTCCTGTGACCCCTGGCCCTGGAGAATTGTGGTTTTGGGCATGTCCCCAGACAGAACATTTTAATGATTTCTAATAAAGTCAAATTCTTTTTGTATTGATCCTCACATCTCTCTGGACATTTCTTTGCCTTCAGTGGTAAAACTTATCTGCGTCCTTATTAGGAGTATTTCCCTGGTCCTCCACCAGGGTGGCGTAGTCGAATTCATTAAATTGATCTCTTTTCAAGTTTAAAATAAAAATAAATAAAGAGTATTGCAATAAAAACATTTTCTCCTTAACTTTTTCTGTTCCTGTCGCCTAAGAGTAGAACAGCAACACAAAAAAAACGAACCGAAAAACCGCTGTTAAAAACCGAGGTATGTATTGAATCGTGGACTAACTGTATTGTTGTATCCCTAGTTCATATCATACTTTAGTTAGTTCCTGACATCATACAAACTCTAGTTTCACTGCGTAATCCACACTTCTTTGCTTGTTGCTGGACTTGCATTTTTTGACAGTAATGGCTGTTTATTTGCTCCATGTTGTTTTGCATCAAAGCCCCTGTGTGCGCTTGGCTCAGCGGTGAGATTTTATTTATTTATTGGGTCTTGACATCATGTTGCCTCTGTGCTGGAGGTGTATGAGTACACGCAGACTCCCTGGAGGAGGGCGGTGAACTCCTCACAGCACGAGAGAGAAAGAGAGAGAGAGCCTGTTTCCTTAGAGGTCACAAACTCATGCACACGGCGCTCTATCTGTACCCCCCGCCTCTCTTCCTCTGTCACTGATTTCTGACTGGAGATGGGCCTCCACTTAGTGTTAGTCAACACCACTAGTTTTCCCCTGTGCCTAATTCCTTAATCGGCCCCCTGCCGAGGCTCTTAGGACCCCCGGAGAGGGCCGAGTGTGCAGTTAACTGCACAAAGGAGGGCACATGTGGGTGTTACAGGGGGTCTTTGTTGCATTGCGGAACGCTCTTGGCCTCATGGTGATTACCCGCACCAGGGGTCCCGCATTGTACTGCCGCACCCGAGAATCTCACCTTTACAATCCCCCCCGTCGAGAGCTAGCAGGGGGCTCGCTGCTGCTTCGCCAATCACTGTTCTCTTACAGTGAGAGCAGGCACTTATCTAAAGCACTTAAACACTAATGCATACCCTAAACACTCACTTACATACACAACGGGTACATTCCTAAAGGAGACCTACAACACCATTCATTACTCTAAGAGCCGAGTACTCACAAGCACTTAAACACCATACACTTAAACTGCCACGTGCTTTCATTCTCACAATCTAATTTTGTGCACACAAACACACTCATAGGCTATCAGTGAGGTTTTTTTTTAAATGTCTATTCTTTCTCCAAGGGTGCATGTATTTGACCAAAGCACAGAACGTACAGTAAAGCTGAATTTGTAGCATCATTACGCCATTATGTCTTCAGTGCCACATGATTCAGAAATCATTCTAAAGCCCTATTAAAGCCCACAGGATTATTATTATCTGGGGACCTCATGTGATTTTAGAAATTAAATGTTCCTTACCGCATGCTGCTATAGATGTCATCCATCGCATTTAAACAATCTTTTTCTTTTCACTTCTGATGCTTTTCAGCTTTCTCTTTCTACAAAATGTGTTTGGTGGAGAGTGATATGACCCAGCACCCTATATCAAAACACTTTAACACAGCCTCAATTCTGCGAAAGATTATAAAAAGGCGCACACGAAACAAAAAACGTGAAAAAAAATGTATATACGATCCCACCAAAACCAGGCCAAATCACAGAGATGCTGATTTGCGCAGGACTAATATTACTAATATTATAATATTAGCATCACAGACAACCTTTGCAATTATTACAAATCACCAGAGGTCTGCAGATAATACTAGTCCAATGCAAATATGGCTTAATACCCAACATGATTTGATGCTCAAGAAACATTTTTATTATTATTAATGTTGACAACTGCTTTGTTTGCTTATAGTATTTTTGTGGGAAAACACATTTTTACAGTCTTTACTGTCCCTTTTTATCTTTATAAAGTATCCTAAAGAGTCGGTTTTTTGTTTGTCTTTTGATGACACCAACTTTTAAATATGTGTGGGGCTTATATTTGAGGGGAAAAAAACTATTTTCAAAATGTATTATCTTTAATATTAATAGCATATTACAACAATCAATACTGTGATTAATAAAGATATCCAGAAAATACAGATATCCTACCCTGGATATCACTGATCAGCCACTAAAGATTAGCTCCTGAATTTTTTTTTTTTTTTAAATGGAGCCAAAAAGTGAGACAGAGAGTGAGATAACGACAACAAACAAGTAAAAACACAAGATTATCAACTTAGATTTAGGTAGAAGACTAGAACCTGTAGATTAGCATCTGGCTGCTCAATCACTATATCAGCTGATTTTCCAGGCAGAAAGATTTTCCATTTTCCCAAATGTTTTTATTTTTTATATATATGAACTACAGCTAAAGAACTGGTGAACTGGTAAAAAGTGAGCTCTGTCTAACAAAAAAACTTTGACAAAAACAGTATATTTTTTGTTATTCAAGTAAATCTCTGATTATTACAAGCTAAAATCTAAAGTTTTGGCTCAGTGCCCAGTCACCATGGCGACCCTGGCACACAGAGTGCAGGGATGTGTCTTACCCAAGGTGAAGAAGTGTACGGGCCTTGACAAAAACACAAAGAGAGAACTTCTGTACACTGACTACATTTAACTCAACTGGAGAAGAATCAAGAACATTGAATTTCTGTGAAATAAATTGCATCAAATCACAGAAATTAAATTTGGCCAACTGAAAAATTTAGATGTGATCAGTCACTAGAAAACTTTCAATTGGAGACATGATTTTTTTTTACAGTGCTGCTGAAGGTCAGAGAAGAGGAGGAGATAGACGAGCCTCATGCAAACGGCACAGATTCTGAGGAGGATAGCCAAGCGATACTTTCACCTTCACCATCTGACCGTCAACTAAGAGACCATAGCTTTGCTGGAACTGGACTTAACTGAATACAGAGAACACACTAAAGTCAAACTCTCAGATACACACAACACAAACATTTACATCCAAGAGCTCAAAAAAGCTCTCAGAGAACTGCAAGAAGAAAACCAAACTGTCCGCGTACAGATATGCAAGCAAGAGGACGACAAAGAGGGAAAAGAAGATAATCTCTCCAAACAGCTGCAAGAAATGAGAGAGCAGTTACAGGAAAACAGAAAAGACAACACTCACTAAAGCCAGCTAGCCTGCCACAAACACACAGGCACCTGCAGAAACACAAACCTCACCTACCCACCCTCCAGAACCTGATCCAGATGTTCTACTCCTCATGGACTCAAATGGGAAGTTTTTGGACCCATAGAAACTCTTCCCACATCAAAAAGAACACTGCAAAACGGTGCAGCAAAACAGGCCCCATCCACCAGATCATCAGAGACTTCACAGGACACTCCTCATGTGTTATAATCTCCACACTTCTCCCACGACGTGACATACCAACACACATCTTCTACAGCATCGATGCTGAAATTTCCCGTAGATAAACACGCCCAATGTGCACCTGGTCCACCACCACCACATCAGCCTCCAAAACCACTCCACCTACACAAAGATGCAGTGCGTATTTTTGCAAAGACCCTTAAAAGATGCAGCCCAACATTATCGAGACTCTAGAACACTACCAGCCCTTTCACCCCTATACATGCCCTGACACACCCTTCCGAACCCCGGTGAGGAAAGACATCGGCTGGACAAGCATCCCACGATGTCCCATAACACATCCCATACCCATGACTACACTCATGTAAACCTGCAGTCACATCCACCTGCTGAGCATCAAGCCCCCATCAGGAAGAAGAAACTCCCCCAAAAAACACACACACCCAAACCAAGAGAAATCCCTGCAACTGAGAGAGCTGAAGCTGCAGCCCAGCCTCCAGCTCCACACCTGCCCATGAACTGAGCCAGATCAGAGAGATGCCGTGCAATAAGCTTCTGAACAGATAATAACTACACTCATAAACATAGTGCAGTATATTGAGAAAATAAAGAAAAAGGTGTACTTATGTAATTTTTCTGCGATGTACACAAACATGTAGCTAACTAGAAAACAATACATTAATTACTACAGAATTCATAACAACTAAAGATGGTGTTAATTTGACTGCCAATAGATTTAAATCATATATTTAAAGCGGCAGCAAATTAAAAGTGAATAGAACAATAATGGGATAAAAATTAATTAATTAATTAAAAAAACTACAACAACAAACACCAAAAGATGAAAAATGGTTTTCTTCAGACTGCAAAACATTAAGAAAACAACTTAGAAAACTATTAAATCTAAAATGTAAAGACCCAAACAGCAAACACATAAGCGAATACGGTTCAAAACTAAAACAATACAAAGACACAATTAGAGTGAAAAAGCAACACCATCTACAGGAAATACAACACTCAATCAATCATAATCAGTTCTGGGATATGTGGAATAATCTGAGCACAACAAAACCACAAGACCTACCAATACAAGATGGGGAAATTTGGACAAAGCATTTTGAAAAATTATATAAAGAAACATTGTCTTCTCTTCTGTGTTTGTTTTCAATCCTCAAACAAAGATTCGACCAGTTATGAATCAGTGTATTGATCAATGATTTGGATCGCCAATGTCACGTGATTTTAGCAGTTTGTCAGTTTGACACGTGATCGAAATCATGAATAAATATACGCTGATTCATAACCGTTCAAATCTTTATTTGAGGACTGAAGAGACAATTATAAATAAAGTTTGTTTTTTTGTTTTTTTGGGACCAAAATGTATTTTCAATGCTTCAAGAGATTCTAACTAACCAGCTGATGTCACATACGGACTACTCTGATGATGTTTTTATTAGCTTTCTAGTCATTCTGGAAAGGGACGTGAACTAACCCTTTAACAAACACAATGTCCGGAGAAGAGAGGAGTGCAGCAGGGCTGTGGCCTGAGTCCAACGTTGTTCAACATTTACATTAATGAACTAGCGGTGCAGATGAAACTGGACTCACACTAGAAGATAAAAACATCAAACTGATGCTGTACGTAGATGACCTGGTGCTACAGCAGCAGCTGGACCTGCTGGAGAACTACTGACAAAACTGGACCCTGGCTGTAAATCTCATAAAGACCAAATATGGTCTTTCAGAAAAAGCCCAGATGTCAGGAACACAGATAACAGTTCAGTCTAGGCAGCACCGCCCTAGAGCCCACGATGCAGTACACTTACCTCGGCACTGCATCAGGGAGCTTCAGTATGGCAGTGAATCTCTCAAAGACAAAGCTATATGCTACTAAGAAAAAATTCCAATCTGGTTTAAAATCTTTAATCACTATTAAAATCTTTAATAGTGTGATTCAGCCCAAGTGATCAGAGCTACATTAGATAGGACAGATATCCAACAGAAGCCCTATACACATGATTCTGCAAAATCATTATAAAACTACAAAGGAAAACACTCAATGATGTAGGGCAGAATTAGGCAGATTCCCATTGATTATTAATATTTAAAAAAATACAAAAAATATTCATCAAATTCTGGATGCACCTAAAAGCAAGTCCCATCGTATCTTTCAATTTTAAAGCATGACAAACCCAAGAACTGACTGAACCCCGAAAAAAGTCCCCTTAGTCAGCTGGTTCTGAGATTTACTAACTGTAACCAGTCTCATACCAGCACCGCTTCTCATCCAAACATCAGAATAAACCAAATGATCAAACAGAGATGCACTTCCTCCTTCACTGTCACAAATACATTTCCATGAGACTTCTGCTTCTTCTTCCACTAACTTTACAGCCATGGCCAAAGTAGAACAAATAAAGATAATATTAGGAGAGGGATCGACACCAGCACTGTCTGTGAGATATAAACCATAAAAACAGTCACTAGGTCTTACACACATTAGAGATAAAAACTTTAGAAAAGTAATTTAAAAAATGTGTTTTAACTTTTAGCTCATTTCTTATCCTGGGCTGTTACTGTTTTATTGTGTGTACTGATGCATCTCCAATGTTGTACTTTACAACTTTATTATACAGAGAGAGAGAGAGAGAGAGAGAGAGAGAGAGAGAGAGAGAGAGAGAGAGAGAGAGAGAGAGAGAGAGAGAGAGAGAGAGAGAGAGAGAGAGAGAGAGAGAGAGAGAGAGAGAGAGAGAGAGAGAGAGAGAGAGAGAGAGAGAGAGAGAGAGAGAGAGAGAGAGAGAGCTCTGCAAATGTTCTAATTTCTTACACAGTTTATTCAAGTTTAAGTTATGCTGTAATATTTCCTTCCGTTATTTTGATGTTTATTATTATCATTATAATTAGTTATGTTCATATATGTATTATTATTTATGTTCATCCTAGCTTTGGCAATATTGCATTACTTACAGTCATGCCAATAAAGTAATTTTGAATTTGAATTAGTCAGAGTTTGTCACAGCATGAGATGAGCATGAGCTCTAGCTGAGGGACAATCGCAGGACCACATCAGCTCCACACCAACTCTTCACCACCACTGATCGGGAATGAGCACTCCATAAACTTCTTCAATAATTCAACACCTTTTGGACAGACTACAGCACAGACTCAAGATCAGATGACTTTGGCTCATGCAAACATTTCAGAGCTCTCGGGGAAGAAACCACAATGCTTCTGCCAACCCATAAACCCCCAGGAGGAGCATGCAATAAAGATAAAGTCTGAAATATCTAATGACAGATAGAGAGAAAGAAGTCATCAATAATAAATGAACGGATTGGGTCTAACGGATAGACTAAGAAAATCAATGGCTGCTCACACAGTAGCAAAGCACGGTTGTCAGTCCTATTTGGATTGTTAAATATGGCTCTGTTCATGCAAAGTTTGCATAAAGAGGCTGACAACCTCATGCTATAACTAAACTGACTGCTTTCAATTCTGGGACTCGCAACTGAATTTTTAGAGTGAGTGCGGTTGCTATACTGCAGAAACAGAACTGCAGTAATAACCTGTCATGTCATTGGCATACAGTATGTCCTAATTTTGGGCTGTCAATCTCTCTTTGGTTATAAAAAAAGTATACAATATAGCAGAATCAAACAAAACACCTGTACCTGTGGAAACACATAACATTGCTGCACTGTAAACCCCAAAGCTCAAAAATAATTAATTGGCTTGAGTAGGGCCAACTCAAATTAAACAAATGAGTTCAAACTAAAGTGGAGCATGAGAGATAGAGAACAGACAGTTTGAGAACAGATATATACAGCATGTTAAATACAGCAGTAGGCCTACTCATTCAGCAAGTGCTATGCTAATGCTATCAAAGCATTGTTTCCAATTAGTAAGGTAGCATTAGCTTACTCAAATATTTTAAGTTAAGAGCAATTCAAATGTATGAGTATAAAATAAAAATGAGCAAGATTTTTTTTAGTTTTACCAACTTATTCGGGTTTGCAGTGCTGTCACTAGGAAAAGGGATAGTTTGCACATTGAGACAATAGCTTGAGATGCTTGTGTGCCACTGGACATGTCTTTAAAGGTTACATATCACATTTCTTAGTGTGTACGGAGTTAAACAATGAACAAACACTGTTTGGCTTTATTTCTTTCATGTAGTAAATGTATAAAAGTTATCTGAAGTCACAATTTGGTGATTAGTGTTTAGTTGGGCACTTCCTTCTCTTTCAGCAATTGCTGAAAGTGCATCACTACTATGTGCACTTTTTGGAATCAGAGACTGGAAAAAACTTTCATTATCAAGTTATTAACTGTACCATTGAAGTGAAGTTAATAATCGTAATTTCGGGAGGAGTACGCCCATCTGATCTTTCAATTAATACCAAGGTATAAAACCAGCAGCTTACCTCTTCCCCTTTTTAGACCCTGCAGCATCCCTCCACCTCCCCTGCTCCTCCTTTTACACCACACTGGTGGTGGTTGAGGAGAGATCCCTGACACGAGCGTAAAGCGCTTTGGGTGTACAGTAGTACATATGAAAGCGCTATATAAATGACTCATTCATTCATTATATTATTCATTCAATTTTGCGTGTTATAGGGGGGCAATCGGAGCTCAGGTAGAATATCCTCTCCGAGCCCCACTATAGCAGACAGCAAGCCAAATCTGTTTACCACTTTCACAAAGATTATATGGGCACACAAACTCGTGAAAGAGCTCTTCTCATAAGCCCGTTTATTAAGCAAACGCCTGTTATTGAACTATCTTTACCAGCTCTATTTTCCTTGAGAATAGCACAACTATGCTGGTCCACCAACTAGACTGGCATAAACCAGCCTAGACCTGTATAAAATTCTCTGGATTTTTTCAGCAGGAGTATGTGTCATAAATGAACTAGCTGCTTAGAATAGTTTGGAATAACAATAAGTCCTTGAGACAAAATCTTGAACTGGTTACAAGCACTAAAAATTGGCTTTGATTACCTGTTCATATAAAGATATTCATTTAATCTGTTCCTGCTTTGCAATAAACAGGACAATCATATAGTGACATCTATACGGCCTTTGTGTATTGCCAGTGTTTTGAAGAGTGAGTAACCGCATACATGTATGCAGTGACAGGAAGAAGGTTAGCAGTGGCCGTTTTAAAGAGTCTAGAGGCGATATGAGCCCCATGTGTGATTAACAGCTGGTGCTTCTGTCTCTGTCAAACAGATGCTGTTTTTAGCACTACAGAATCCTTAATATTAATATCCGTCACCCGTTCTGATTTGCTCATTCCATACTAAATGAGATCCTGTAATGGGAATAATTCCACTGTCGGAATCGTTTCCGTCTTCCCTCTGTCAGTAGAAACAGATGAGGCCCTTAAGACCTCGGAGGAGGAGTGATTGTTAAGAAGACAGACACATGAGAGCTGCAGGATCCAATCAACAAAATTGTGATGAATCATTCTGTGCTCTGAGCTTTGATATATGTTTTATGTTTGGATCACTTTAGATAAATCTTTGTTCATTTAGTGTGGGTAGGTCTTGTTGCTCATAATCTATTGTCTGCTTTAGCTGCCCAGCGAAGCCACATCCAGAACTGAAGAAGCTCAATTTTAGGGAAAAAAGGATTCATCTGAGATAACAGATTGTATATTGGTGGTCTCAAGGCAACATAGCACTCCCACACAGCACGCTTGTCCGCCTAGCAACCATCATTTCTGGCCAGCAGCGGACTTATCCAGGCCGATATTAGCCTCTAATGAAACCAGGCAACGGACTGCAAAATCCTCCTAATGCCTAGTATATGAATAGAGTCCAAATCATGGCTTACCAATCAGTTACTATGGTAACCTTCCTCACACGCAGTTCACTTCTTGATTTCGCTTTAATGATCACACTAGGGAACGTATTGGAGGAATACAGGATTTACGAGTGTGAAAGGAAAGAAATACGGGGAGATAGATAGATAGAGAGAGAGAGAGAGTGAGAGAGAGAGAGAGAGAGAGAGAGAGAGAGAGAGAGAGAGAGAGAGAGAGAGGTGTGAATGAGTCATTGTGCTCAAGCTGTTGAACAAACGCTTTCAAATGAGGTGAACCTAAATTCTGCACAGCTTTTGAAAAACTAGCCGACTTCATTAAAATTAGTATAACAATGCTTACAGTGTAATAGTGGCTCTGTGCAGTGAGTTTTATTGTTCTCTACCTGTTTGAATTTCTCTATCGAAACATTACAAGAGGAAGAGTGTTAGAGAGACAGAGAATGAGTCACTGGCTCAAGCTGCTGCATGTGTAAATGATAAGCAGACAATGCAGTTTGTCTTTCTGGAACCAGAGCAGCAGCATTATCAGAGAAACACCCGGGCAATTCCTTTCCTCCTAGTCTCTGTTTACACCTGGTATTAACTCTTTCCCCGCCAGCGTTTTTATTTATCCATAACTAATAAGTAATAGGCTATTTTCTACACTGGTTTTGAGGCTCTCTCCAAAACGTTGGGTTTTGATGGGCGTGCTGCACTGGAGACTCGGAAGTAAACGCCCACGGCTAGGATTGGAGAAGATTTGCATATTTAATGAGCTTAAGCTCCGCTGTCTGTTCAGTGACATGAGAGAGGAGAGAATGATGGAAAACCGACAACCAGAATGTTTTTCTCAATCACAGGGCTCGTAAACATCTTTAATCAAACAAACACAATGATTTATTTCTCATCGACACACGATTTATTGTACTATTATTTTTATATTACACATAGGCCGCAAGATCGGATGATATAAGCGGGAACCGCGCACATACACATACACGTTCGGCGCGTGTGCCGCCCTTCAGATGTTAATCAGAGAGAGAGAATAGCAGAACAAGAACGGAATATAATGAGATTGAGCGGCCTGCCGGGCTTTGCGAGCCCTGGCCCATGCGTGTCTGAGTCCAGCGTGCTAAAGTATGCTCTGTTAGACACAAAACGATCTACAACAATACTATAAAAACATGTTTTACTCACATGTGTGTTGCACCATTCCTGTCGGATCCAAATCCAGCATCGACTGGAGATTTGTTTACAAACGATCCCGCAGTGAACTGAAGTGAATATGTCTTCCCCACGTGAGCTGGAACTTCATTAAAAATAAAGTTCAACCACACATTCCTAATATTAGGATCAGAAGGAAGCTTGTGTAGCGACTGTGTTCTTCCACAACCAGGAATAGTGCTATATCTTAATCTTCCTCGGCATGTTTATTGTTGTTGACCAGCTAGCACAAGCCCTCCATGAGTCGGTGGGCGGATCTACTGAATTATACGTGCTGTATAGAGCTCCGGAGGTTGACGTCACGCAGCCTAAGCGCCGCCATTTTGGCAGGCAGTCAAGGTGGGAGCGCTGGAGCGGCTGTTGCATTGGTATCTATAAAATAATTTAAAACCAAACTATTTAAACCTTACTATTTCAACATGATGGAAACCTTATGCGCACCAGGATGCCAGAACAAGTGGGAGAAAGCAAATGGGAAATAATTTTATCGTAGTAAGTTGTTGAATGCCGTGAATTTCAGTTTATTCTTCATTCTTAACTCACGTACTTTTGCCTCACGTAAATAATGATTAAAAAAAACAATACTTAATCGTGAATAACATAAGTGCTTTTATGTATAACATCAAGAAAGGCTATTTGAAACTAAATTAAGGATCAATAAAACAGAAAAAAAAATTAGGCCTACTTTGATTGATTATGACTGATTTTTTTTTTACATACACAACATGGACCTATGGATGCAGCGGCGCACTGTTTTGGTTCATGTTAACCTAACATAACGTTAATCTATTCACATTTCTATCATGTAAAACAAGAGCGTGATGCAGTCTGCCTGCTATCTGTTAATGTTACTCCTGATCGCAGACTTCCATGAATATTTCATTTAAACATAGATTTAAGCTTCAACTAAGTTTAAATGCAACGCAAAAATATCAACGTTTTAACTTAGTGGCCATTTACATCAAAACTAGGCTAGTTGTAACTTTCACACAGCTGGTGCAACAGGTATCCTGAGAGGAAAGCTCTCCGTTCCTTTATCGAGACACGTGAAAAGCACACCGGGGGCAGTTTACTAACACCGCTGAGGTCTAGGGCTGTGCCGGTGAACGCACCGGCGGTGGTCGGCCAAACATTTATTTATTTTTTGTATGTTAAAGCTTTACGTGGATATTATGACACGAGTGAAGTACAACGCTTTGTGTACAGAATAAATCGATCTGTTCTGATCTGTTGTTGTTTCTGGCTGCAAGGTAACAATTGTGGACCTTTTTTTTTGTAAATAAAGCATTGTGCTTCACTCGTGTCATAATATTCACGTAAAACAGTATTTACATACAAAAAAACTATTGTTTGGCCAACCACTAGCGGTGCTACTCAGCCACCACGCAACACAGGCACAGCCCTAGACCACCGTTGTTGTAAAAAAACAAAAAAAACTGCCACCGTCACAGCCCTAGATATGTTCAGTATGATCTATTAAGTTTTTCTATGTACAAGTCTATGTCTTTTGAATTAAAGTGCACAGTGAACTCCATTGCTTTGAAACTCATGCTGGCGCTAGCTGTTCTAGCCTGCCAAAATGGCGTCACAAACAGAATGGGTCACGTGACCTCCGGAGCTCTATAGGCGCTGTTTTTTATAAAGAATAACGTCAGTATAAAGCACAGGACCGTTTGCTGAACCTGGTGTCTAAAAAACATTTTCTTTGACTAACAAGGAGGTTTTCAGCTCTGAAACTTTCAGAAACTTTCAAACTCTGAAACGAGGATATTCTTATATTACCATGACCTTTTATATATCAAAAGCTCAAGGAAAAGTTGATTCCTCAATTCATCATCCCTTTGACATTACAAAGTTCAAATTCAAATGTAGTTCGCAATTTTGGACGCAGCAATTGTATTTGTTCAGAAGATATTTAGCGCTCCCTAGCATTTAACAGTGAAAACACAGAAAGCCGTAAAATAATGGAGATGCGTTTTGGTTGACTGGTTTGCAAGTGGTCATTTGGTCAATGCTAAATACAATGGTAAACAGTCTAAAGGTTTTAAGCTTGTTCACTTTCAACCACTTCCAGGTAGTCTAACGCGCATTTGACCAGATTCCTTTTGTAGTCTAGATAATCATGTGGTCAAATCTGTGCAAAAAGTCATAAAAGAGCTCTCCGCCTACTGAGCTAATGCGTAAGCATTACGGGAAGAGATCTAGCTATACGGGATTACAACTTTGAAGGCTGGAGAAGTTTGGTCGAAAAATGTATACAGCACAATGTTCCCTCACCATTCCTGATTTCTAACATGCATTCACAGTGTTTGCCATTGTCTTAAAGCTATCAGAGCAGAAACGAAAGCTGCTCCTCTCTGTGTTTTTCCATATGTTGCGTTCATAAATTGAGTTTTTGTTTAATTCAAATTAAACCATTAACACTTTCAAAATGTTAGTAATTATTTGCTCTCTTCCAAATGCCTTTAGATATGCTTGTTTGTTTGTTTCAGTCTTAAAATATGAAAATTCATAAAGAATTATAATGTTAAAATCCATTATAATTAAAGAGTAAAATAAACAAACATTGTATATTTATTTAAAATAAAATAATCATCATACAAAAACGTATAAATATGACCTCTTGTTCCTAAAACACTGTCAATAGTAAGTGTACTTGTTTACTAGAAGACTACAGTGTTGGTGAAGAGAATGCTTGTGATGAAATATGAGAACTTTAAAGTTTGAAGAAAATAAAGGGGGGAAAAAAGTCAATATGATAATGACATTACGACATATGACATTATATGACGACAATTACATTTTATTGTGCTTCGTGCAATCAAGCTATTTTTAAGCTTGAAAAAGAGTGAAGTGAGTAAAGTTTCACTAAGAGTGAAAAAATATTTACTTGCATTTATGATATATAACATGCTAGCTGTAAAACCAAAACAAAGCAATCTAAATTTTTACACACACACACACACACACACAAAATTGCATTGGGTGTAATTTGCATCACAGAATCATATTATATTACATACACTGGTATGTAGTAGAAATTGTGACCGGAAACAATTTTCTGAAAATTCTACTGTTGGACATTCAAATTATATAGTGCGAGTAAAAGGTGATTATTTTCTCGTTTATTGAGAATGCAAAGCTAATTTTAAATAAGATAAGTACAAAATGCCTTAATTAGGGGCTGTGCATGTTGTCTTTGACATTGTGATTTAACCAGAATCACAACCCATTTCACTTGAGGTCGAGATGCTTTAGAATCCATGAATCTTAAATAGACGATTGTGACTGAAATGTGTTTAATGAAAGCTAGTGAATATCAACAAAGTCCCTTTAAGGCAAGTCACTACAATGCAAGAATGGAGAAAGACTGAATTATTTTCAATAAAATAAAATTGTACGCTTTAACTCGTTTCTCTCTTTCACACACACACTGCATTTTTTCTAGCTGGTCAAGCTAAAGCACTTGCAAATTCAAAAGTAAAACTACAATCTCCTTCCTATGTTCACCTAGGGTTTTCTAAATTTGCTTACTGACACACCAGAGCACACCTGCCTCTTTCTATCACTCTCTCATATCTAATTACATGAACATGAGAACAAATACAGTCCTGCAGTGCATATTGCCAAGTTGCAAGACCATTTAAAGTCCATTTAAAAAGATTGATATGACTTATCAACACCAAGTGTTTAAGTGCAACTAAAGTGCAACTGTCCCGTTCAATCTCAGAGAGGAGAGATGAAGGAAGATAGTTGAAACTCATGTAGGACACTCAGCAGATTCTGACAAACACAAAGCAATGGCAGTTTAGCATTTTGGTTCATTACTGACAAAAATTATGCACAATACTGTAATTTATTGAAGCTACAGACACAGGACCTGCATGGCGTCCTGGCAAACTGCCGTTGGTTTAGTCCATCTGGCTGTGTCTGGATGGTATTCTTAAGATATGGTGCTGTAACAAGGCCAGTCATACATTTGCCATACATCTGCAAGCAATATATTAGTATATTTAGTCCAACATGATCTGTACAGACATCTGGTAATTGAAATGATAATTCAGTAGTGGGCTCGTCATTGCCTGCTCAAGAAATGGAATTGGTCTTTTATATTTATGAGAATGAGAATGGACAATGTAAATGTGGAGCACTTACACTAGGTCACGTCAGAGATTTTCAAACTTTCTGATAACGAGGACACCAAAAAAAAAAGAAAAAAAAAAAAAAAGGTCCCTTTGCTAATGACCCTCTTCCTAAATTTTTGTTGTTGTTGTTGTTGTTGTTGCTTGCTTTAAAAAAAATACACTTGGAATTGTATATAATAAAAACTATAATAAAATAAGCCCATACTTCAATGTTGTGAAATAATATAATTATTATAATAAATATAATTAATACAATACAATATATAATAAATACAATATAATTCATATAATTAATACAATAATATAATTAATATAATATAATATAAATAATACAATATAATATAATCAATAAAATAAAATAAAATAAAGAACCAGCATTAACTTCTTGAGCAGTTTGAGCTACAGTAGCTTTGTCTGTTTGATCAGACTAAACGGACCAGAGCATCTCCAAAACTACAGCTCTTGTGGGGAACGTGCATCAGTGAGCCTTGGCTACCCATGACCCTGTCACTGGTTCACGACTGTTCCTTTCTTGGACCACTTTTGATAGATAATGACCACTGAAGACCAGGAACACCCCACAAGAGCTGCAGTTTTGGAGATGCTCTGGCCCAGTCATCTAGCATTACAATTTGGCATAATTGGGCCATAATGTTATGCCTGATCGGTTTATAATATAATAGTTATTATAGAAAGAAGAATACATAGTCGCCTAATATTATATAATATACAGAATGTATAATGCACTATTACTACATTGCAAGAGCATGTTTTGTATTTTTCACAGAGCCATATCTTAAACTTACACCACACTGGACTGGACCCCTGTAAAAATCTTTGGATTAGGTAATATTTGTTACTCCCCTTTTTCAGTTGCACTGATGGCTATAAATGTTACAGTTACAACTTCTCACAACTTTCAAAGATCCACATGTCCACCAAAAAAAATAAAAAGGATCCCTAGCATAGCATCATCTCGAACCTCTTAAAAGCTTTACAGTATCTAGCCTACTTGAGCTTAATTTTCACATTGCTGGGAGGCTCCAGACAGACTACTGTCTGTGAGTGAGGCTTGGTGCCATAAACCTCTAACAGCTGCCTTCTGCTCATCATTAATGACCAGAATATTCATAATGGGGAAGACATCTGTGTCATCACTGATTTCTAGAAGCCTAATTATGATTACCATTTGCCCTCCTTCTCACCTGAGACATACAAGCTTCCATTTAGCTTTACGCTATTTTCAGAATTAGCATCTTATCAGCAGTGCTACTTTTAATTTCACCCAAAAGGTTGTCAGATTGATTGAAACATATTAACGTTTTGTAGTTGTAGGTTTTTTTCATTTGTTTTTTTTATGTTGTTTCAGAGGTTACTACAAGAAGCATTTGTGTAGGTTAAAAATACCTAGCATTCTATATATATATATATATATATATATATATATATATATATATATTAGGGGTGTAACGATACGCGTATTCGTATTGAACCGTTCGGTACGAGGCTTTCGGTTCGGTACGCGGTACGCATTGTGTACCGAACGGTTCTTTGACTAATTAATTAGATTTGGAAAATAAAAAAGTGTGTGAAATATAATAATATGCGTTCAACAAGGTAGCCCAATAACCAAAACGACATAACAGCCAATGCCCCTGACACCGCCGAACTGAAAGAAAGAAAAAACACCAAATATGTTTTAGGCTGCTCAGTCAGGTGCTCGCTTACTCAGTAGGATGCGCTGAATGCTCGTGGCAAAATGGCTATTGCGTTTAACAAACCAGAAATAGAAGATCCTCCAATAACCAACAGGTCTGGTGTTTGGGTGAACTTTGGATTCTTTGTAAGCTATGATGGTGTTGGCAAGAGTGATGGATTAAAAAAACAACGGTATGTCGCATTTGCTGATGGTACAGCAGCGGGAATAATTCATGTCATGTCAATCATCTCATTTACGCCGACAACAAGACGATAAAAAGGAGAAACAGCCACAAACTATCCCACAAACTATCCCCGCAGCATTTAGACAGACATTTCCAACGTATTCAAATGGCAAAAGACATCACCGCGGCGAGTGGTCCATTTATAGCCGCGGATATGAGACCTAACGCCCGTTTCACACACACTCCGTCTGCAGTACGTGTGCGGTGCGTATTTTTTTCCGTACCCATGTTAACGGATGACAGCTACACTGCACGCGGGTGCTGTCCGTCAGTCCGTTCCAGGAGTGTTGCGTCTGCAGCAGTGCACGGATCGTTTTCGTACCGAGTCTATTTTTTGCTGCGCTGCGTTGCTGCATTAAAGCGACAGAAGACTTTTCGCATTAAAATTAACATGTACTGACGCGAAAATCTAGTAATTTAAAATATACTCTTGTTTCAAAGTCAACATGGCTTTTTTTCTCGAGTAAAGCAACAAAACGACACCTTACCTGGCATTTAGGTTAAAAAAAAAGTGCCATAATGGATAGCACTCGTACTTTCTTGGAGGTGAAAAGCAAAGTTCTTTATGACCTGCAGGATTTCTTTTAAAAGGGTGTAAAAAACGAAAGAAAAGACGAGAGTCGGCTGTTTTTGAATAGACTATTGTAAGTTTCTAATTTAAAATGTTTGTGATTTAGGGCTATAACCTATGTTTAAATGTTTTGCTACTTGTGTGAGCTAAATCTAAAGTATATAAATATGAATAAATGAACTTAATAAAATGTTGTTTAAATGTAGTAGGCTACGTAACCTGACTTCTATTAAAGAGTAAACAAAGAGAATTGGAATTCTGACGAGGCATGTTCAGTAAAAACTTTTGGATTTTAAATAAAAAAATAATGAATCAATGCTGTTTGTGGTATGCAACAGGATCAGTTGCGGACTGCAAACGCAGCATATGTGAAAGCACAACAGCGTGTGGGGCTCCTGCAACGCAACACGCACGGCACAAAAAAAAATAATAAAAAAGGTAATTTATCTGCCAATTTTTTCTTTTTGCTGTATCTAAAACATACCGAACCGTACCGAACCGAACCGTGACACCAGTGTATCGTATCGAACCGAACCGTGAATTTTGTGAACCGTTACACCCCTAATATATATATATATATATATATATATATATATATATATAGTGTGTGTGTGTGTGGATTGCTGCAGTTCACATGACTCATTATGTTTATGTAAAACATAAAATGGAACCACGTGGTTATCCATTAGCTGAGACTGAAAGAAAAAGAGAGACTGTGTGCTTATATAATGTCACAGCTTTAATAGCTCTGAATCTCAGGTCCTTATTTAATTATTCACTGCTGGATCACATCCACAGAAGGCTGCAAGAACGCCACCACGACACTGTTGACAGTTACATTCCGCAAAGTTGCGCAGAGGTAGTTAGATTGAAATGATTGTGTTTTCACTGATATCTCAAAAAGACAGTCAAAATAATCAGACCAGATATGGGACATTATAGGGGGAATAATCATAAGTATCTTTATGCAGACCCAAAAGCCCCCTGTTCCCTTTAGGGTTTAAGCTCCATTTGTGTGAAAGCTTTTCTTTTTGTGTTGTTTTTTTTTACTGCATTTTTTTTCTTTTTTTTATTGCATTACCTATAAGCATAAACTCTCTAATGTGCTCCTTCAGTCTGAGAGTTGTGCCAGGAACAGTGAGTGTGGCAGACAATGGCTGTATCTTCAGCATGGTCTCTGATTGGCAGACTGAAGAGACACGACTGACCTTTGTGTTTTTAATTGGAACGGCTGCCAAGTAAACACAAAACTTTGGTCAATTGTCAGAGCTCTGTTTAGTAATCATAACTCTTCTTGAGAGTTAGTGGGAAAACAGCATTAGTGAGTTAATATTCTGCTTTATTCTCAATTGATGTCATGATCCCATCCTGTGTTTCCCTGTCATGTGGGAGCAGGGATGAGGCACAATGAGAATCCAAATTCCAGCACAAAACATTTATGGTATTCAAAAACATAAAGATTATCCAGGAACAAGAGCATAATCAACAAAGAACTGAGAGGAGACCAACAACAATAACACACAGGAGCAAAACCAACAAACAACAACTTAAGCACAGAGGTATAAATACACTAAGGGAAACAAGAGAAACAAGATAACAAGGGGGAGTGGGTAATAGGCAACACCTGGGGAAAACTAATAAAGAACGACAAAGCATGACACTAGACAGGAAATAAAAGTCCTCATACAAGACAAGGAAACAGGCTGAGACCATGGTTATTGACAATTTAATCCAGGGGCATAACTACAGACAGTGCAGGCAGTGCAGCCGCACTGGGGCCCGTGCGGCAGGGGGGCCCGCAGCGCACACGGGCCCATGCCCACATTGCAAAGGGGCCCCTGGCGACAAAGTGACTCCGCAGAATATTGTGACACTCACATTTCAAATGAAAAGCACTGGTTTCAGATTTGAAAATCACACGGCTGTCGCACTCTACCGTCACGCTTAGGATACTGACCACCTTTTTCATCAGAGCATGTGAGCGGAGCACAGTTGCGTGACGCTCTGCTAGATATTCCGCTTTATGCCAGTGAGCTCCACAATTCACTATAAAATGTGAATTATTTGATTTAAATCTAGCGATTTCAAGCTTTCTTTAGACGTATGATTCATGTTTATGTCATGTATTCACAGAGTTTCAGATTCTTGCAGATAGAAAGTGCACATTTTTTAATTTATTTTACTAAAGCATGAAGTTTTGTGAGTGTACACAAATAAAAGTAGACAATTAATAGTTTATAATTATGTCTCACATTTATCTGTATGGCCAAAAATTAAGGAGTATTGCGAGTTATATCCCCGTCAAGACTCGTGAGGGGGAAAAAAAAACATCAGAACTCGCCGGTGCGTTCTTCAGCCAGAGGGTTAAAGAAACCGTAGCCTATTTAGTTTTATATTTATGTTTAAATAATAGCCCATAATATAATTTATTATTATTATTATTATTATTCATTATTTTAATTAGGGATGCATCAAATATTCGGCCGAAAATAGAACATGTGCATTCTTGGTGCATTCTTAGCCGAAAGACATCACCGAAACAATACGTCCAAAATGTGATGATGCAAACAGAAACCGCGACCTGCGTGCTTGTCTAAAGATGTGGTTCATCTCACATCTGATGACGCATCCATGGGTTGTAACCATATAGGGTTGTAACTTGAAAATAATAGCCTACTTTGTTTATGTTTCTCTTGATGGATACACGCACTGGCTCCTCAGTGATACACCAGCGATTATAAAAGAAAAACGTGGGCAAAGCAGTCTCTCTTTATAAACTTTGTTCAATGCATGCGAGTTTGAATATGAACAGTCGTTTTCACCATCAACACCCGCGTGTAGTGCCAGAAGACGCGAATGAGAACATCTGTCTCTGTGCACTTGCAAGTCTTGCGTTTGAACGGACATACTCACACAAAAAGTAGCCTATGTCAACATGTCCATCTTGATGAGTCTCTAGTAATATTGTTATCTACTTTTTTAGCCTTCAGAACATCTTAAAATGCACATATGTAGATCCTAGTAATCTAAATTTTCTCGGGGGAGCATGCCCCCGAACCCCCCGAAATAACTCACATTTGGAATCTTACTCATTAAAAAAGAGTGTCTTTTTCACAATTAAGGGATTTAGGTCCTACATTATGGTGACACAGAATAAGCCATTAATATTTGATTTGTAAATAATAATAAACAACCGATATCCTGATATAGAAATGAAACCTAAACCTAAAGTGTTACATAGGCTAGGTTAGGGTTCAGCCCAGGGGGGCCATAGCCTGCACTGGGGCCCATCATTAGTAAGTTACGCCACTGATTTAATCATTCATTACTAGGGCTGGGACAACGCGTCGATGTCATCGATGACGTCGACGCAAAAAATACGTCGACGCAAAATATGCGCGTCGATTCGTCAGACCCAAAATAAAGATGGTGGCGCAGGAGAGTAGTAGCAACCATAGATATACATAATAAAGTATATTATGTAATTAAGTCTATTATTTATTATGTATATCTATGGTAGCAACACGAGTGGCAGAAGTGCAAGGCTTGCGGGTTGGCGCGCGGCGCGCACGGAGCAAGCGCTCTTATATACAGGTGCGCATGCACGCGTTTTGTTGTCACGGCTACATAAACAAATTTCTGCACACAGGAAGACAGATGTTTAAATTAAGTTACGGTACCGACATCCAGTTATGGTGTCCCGCCTTTGTTTTACTGTCTATTAAAGTCTGCCGCGTTTAAGTTACGGTGTAGCCTGTGTACTGTCATAGCCTACATGTTTTCATAATGCAGAATATTCACTCAGCGCGCTGTCAGGCAGTTTGGGGCTGCCCACTGCACGAGTGTGTGTAGGCTACTCGAATGCAGTGACAGCGTGCGATCACGCATACAATCAGTAGTAACAGTTCGCAATTATATCCATATATCCTTGCTTTTCTTGTAAACCCGATAAAATCCATGGCAATGAATGTCATCGGGGATGTTTAATCCACAAGCATTCTGAGAATTATTCCTACTTGTCGTTCACATCAATCTAAAAGTTGTCCTTTTAGGCTATAGGCGATTTTCATTCAAAGATGTAAAAGTAATTGCTATGTAGCCTATTGTATCATTTTTTTTGCTAGATAAAAACATTAAAAACATATTGCAATAAATAATTTCTCTGTTTAGCGTATGAATGGGCAATCCGATCCAGTCAGTGCTGTCATTAGAGTGTGATAGCCAAACTTAACCCTTGATTAACCAGCGGCACTATTTGCTATTTATCTTATTACAATCCCATGCATTTTTACATGATTTGTTATTTGTTCTATTTTTTATATCTTTGCATTATATATGCAAATGTTTACTCATTAGAAATAATCTTATCTTGTTCATATAATTCAGTGTCACCTATCAACCTGTAAGTTTTGCTGCACAGCAATGAAGATACTCTTTACAAGACGTATTGTGTCCTTAATAATGGCATCAGAATGCAACCAAAGCACATGATGGTAATAAGAAGATGGCTATAATTAATTGTAAATCATCCAAAATAAATGCCATGATCATTAGATTTTATACATGTGTTACTATATTGATTTTGCAAATGGTGATCAGCAACCAAATATTGATAATATGGAAGTTACTGCCTTTTGCCTTGGCATGACTCCACATTTTTTGCAGACAATACAAAGGCAGAGTGCAGTAACTTCAAAATAGGGTGTGTGTGTGTGTGTGTGTGTATTTTGTTATGATTTTATTGAATGCATTGTTCTTGTATAGTCTTTTACTTTGGAATTTTAAGAGCAATAAACATATATTGCAATGTTAAGGAATTAGTTTTTTTCATTCAGATAATTAAATCAACATGTATAAATTGCTATTAGGCAATTAATGGGGAGATAATCGGTAATCGAATCGAATCGTAATCGAATCGGACAGGAAAAATGAATCGTTAGATTAATCGATGCATCGAAAAAATAATCGCTAGATTAATCGTTTAAAAAATAATCGTTTATCCCAGCCCTATTCATTACTTTATTAAATATTATATTTTAACGGTGTCATGAACTGGCTTTTTTTTAAAAATGTATACTGTTGTCTGAGGTCAACTAATGCCGTTCGTGTGGTTTTTACATTCAAAAACATCATAACTAATAAGTAATAGGGTATTTTCTACACTGGTTTTGAGACTCTCTTCAAAACGCTGAGTTTTGATGGGCGTGCTGCACTGGAGACTCGGAAGTAAACGCCCGCGACTAGGATTGGAGAAGATTTGCATATTTAATGAGCTCAGCTCTGCTGTCATATTATCTTGCCCCTGTCAGTTCAGTTCACACGAGGGATGGATTATTTGAAAGCAGCAACCGGACTGATACGTCTTTATCAAATAAACACAATGATTTATTTATCATCTACCTGCGATTGACTGGACTATTATTTTTGTATTACATGGCCCGCACGATCGGTAGAATCGTAGAACGAACCGCGCGCACACACATACACGTGCGCGCCCTTCAAATGTCACGTCAAGAGAGAGAACAGCAGAAACAAAAGGAACATTACGAGAT